>NC_058116.1:14900238-15202857 GCF_914725855.1 Thunnus albacares
GCGAGGTGCACTATGTTTCAATTATCTGCCGCAATGCAATTACCATGATGTTCTGCTAATGTCTGTGACTGCATGTTGATATTTGTGCAAAACATTTAATTGCATATCAGGCCATTCCAAACAGCATTTACAATCAAGTTCTTAACCCAGTGTGTGTTTTTAACACACATGTTCCCCCTTGGAGACATTTTTTCTTTGCCATGACTTGTACCTAGATTATTTTATGCCATGCTAACAGCACGGCTCTATGAATGGCAATATCAGTCTGTCGGTAGGTCGACTCTAGAGCTGCAACAATTAGTCAATCAACAGAAAAATAATCTCCAACTATGTTGTTAATCGAATATGCAAAAATGATCTGATTCCAGCTTCTCAAATGTGAATATTTCCTGGTTTCTTTAGTCCTCTATGATAAAAATTTAATATTTTTGTGGACTGTGGGTTGGGACAAAAGAAGACATTTCAGGTTGCATCTTTTATCTATTTTATAGACCAAACAACTAATCCATTAATTAAGAAAATAATTGATGGATCAATTGATAATGAAAATAATCATTAGTTGCTGCCCTTGTTGTTTCATCACTTTAGCCAACAATTGGATGAATTGCCATGAAATTCTGTACAGACATATATGTTTCCCACAGGATCAATCTTATTTACTTTAGTGACCCATGACTTTTCCTGTAGCACCAACATCAGGTCAAAATTTGAGTTTGTCCAAAACTTTGGTTAACGTGCACAACCATAGACTGCAAAAAATAACGGACGTACCCACCATGACATCACCCATTGGTTTGTGTCATCTTGGATTTTTGGAGCCAGAAGTGACCATATCTGGATGAGAGGGTGGAGCTGACCCTAATGCTAGCTGCTAGCTGCTAGCTTTGTTAGCATGGTGCATTTACAGTCTATGGTTAACGGTGATATTGCTAATGCTAGTGCTAATTTTCGCTAGGGAAAAACAGGCTGAAACCCATTAAAACAAAATGTACTTACCGGAAAAAAATGGAACATCAGACTCCTTAGAGGGCCTTTTAGTACAACCAAATGCTGAACAAGACATTTTTAGGTGGACAAAATGTTACAATTAACTTTCATGAACTGAAAACACACTGAAATAGCAACGGCTACGCCTCTGTGAATCTGGGGTTACGGCATGGTTATGTTACCTAACCAAAGTTGTCGCTGTGGTAGCGACTTGGCTTTGACAGCACTTGCCTGTCACTCAAAGCAGCCATGCCCTTAATTATGCATAACTTTAGGCCTTAATAAAATTTAAACAGGTGAGTTATATAAAAATTCACAACCCCCCCGTACAGTTGTCGTGAACAGGGAAATTAGCTATAGTGACCAAAACCATTTTTGTACCAGGCTGTAAACATGTTCATTTGTGCTGTAAAGTTGGGCATTTTAACATGGGGGTCTATGGGGACTAACTGGCTTTTGGAGTCAACCTCAAGTGGCCATTTGAAGAACTTCAGTTTTTTGGCACTTTGACATTAGCTTAATGTCAAAGTGCCCGGAGGTTGCTGCTTGTGCACAGCTAATGACTTTCCCATCAGCCTCAGCTGTACTTTGTGTTTAGTGCTCATTAGTACATTTTAGCATGCTAACAAGATAAGCTAGGATGGTGTTTAGCAGGTATAAACATCTGCATGTTAGCATTTAAAGTCGTAGCATTTAGCATTTTAAAATCTGGGTTCAGTTATTTGTGTGCTGTCCAGACATGAAAATTTTCCCTCCTGTTTCTTACCTACTACATCTCTTTCATTAATTGTCTAGCTGTCTAAATTAATATTTAAAAAATGCTATTAGCCCATTTTCCCTTAAAAATATTAAAGAAGTTTGTGCTCTCTGCGCCTGAAGGCAAACATGTGGTGCCTCGACTTCTATAGTATGTGAGCGAGTAAACAAATAGCTCATGCTGCCCTCAAATCAATGTAATTACAGAGGTGATAGATTTGGTGGTAATTGGTTGAGAGAGACATTTTACCAGGTGACTGGGTTTGCATGAAGTTGTAATTAAAGACGGTCTGAGGGAGCAGCTGAGAAGAGGGTTTGTAGGGTAGTTTCCAGTGGCTTCATTATCATGGTGCTGACAACACAGTAAGCTGACAAATGTTTGCTTGGGATATCATAATGGTTTCTGTTGATACTGGGGCTGAACTACCGCTGTCCTATTAGCATATAAATGAATAGTGTGGCTAATTCAAGGAGAAGAGAAAGCTCACAATTCAATCCGCCAGCCTGCACAAACCATTAATTAAAATGTAAACTTTTAAACATCACACCCTCCCTTTGTATCTCAATTTACTCTCATCATTCTCACTTT
The DNA here is from genome assembly GCF_914725855.1 of Thunnus albacares. Classification (NCBI taxonomy): domain Eukaryota; kingdom Metazoa; phylum Chordata; class Actinopteri; order Scombriformes; family Scombridae; genus Thunnus; species Thunnus albacares. Next base: position 14,902,571 of record NC_058116.1, read on the forward strand.
CTATTTTACTCCCCCCCTCCCCCTCTACATCCGCTCCAGTTGTAACAGAATGAGAGAAGTCCTTTACAAATGTCTTTGCTGTTACATAGTTCAGTATTTCATGGGAACACATGAGCTGACGACGGGAGTCACAGGCGTGCTGAGACAATCTTAAGTCTTCTATTCTTTAATTTTAAAAGGAAAATCTAGTTTTAAAGATCTTGGTTAATTCCTGCTGGTCATTAACATCCTCTCATCTCGATCCTTTTCTGTTATCACCTCCACATCTTCCACTTTGTCCACAGACAGACCCTCCATCCATTCAAACCATCCACTAGAGGAGGGTGCCTAAGTGGTGAATGAATGTATAATACATGACGGAGAGAGGCCTGTTTTAATGATAGAGTGAGAGACATTGCTTAGTTATTAAGAGCTGCTGGGGAGCTGCTGCCTTCCCTCCTCCCATGCACATAACCATTCAGTTTGATTATTGCATGTTTTTAACCATTATGCTTTAATTGTGCAAAAAAAAAAAAAAGCCTTTTTCAAGAAAGACTTTTGATATGTCACAGCAGGGAAAGCGAAATCACTTCCTTGCTCGCTCATTCTCTTCTCCCTCTTCTAATAGACACTCAATAATTTACTCCTTAGTTTAAGAGATTCAAGAGGTTTTATTGTCACATGCAACACAGTAGATGGTAAAATTGAAGGCAGTGAAACGTGACTTCTTTGAGCTCTACTTCCAATTAGAGTATATAATAAAATGAGAGAGAAATATAATAAAATGAGAGAGAAATGTACAGATATATGTACGTTATATTGCACATTGGTGCAGAAGTGCTGTATTGCACATAAGTGATAAATAGATAAATCGTGTACTGCGCATACAGTGCGCTAAGTGATGGGTGATATATATGTCTGATAAAAATATAAATATTTTGTAGTGGGGAAGAGAGTGTGTGTGTTTGGTGGGGGGTGAGTAAGTGTGTAGGAGATAGAGAGAGAGACTGTGTGTGTGTGTGTGTGTGTGTGTGTGTGTGTGTGTGTGTGTTATGTAAGTTCACAAAGTCCCAGAGTTCAGCAGTCTGATGGCTTGCGGATAGAAGCTGTCTCTGAGCAGTAGTGAGCAGTAAATTGAGATTTCATACACTTCTGAATCACTGACAGCTGTAGTGTTGCATGTCTGTATTTTTCACATCTATTAAACGTGACACATTGCAAAATTGTAAGCAGAAATTAGTGTACATGAACCCTACTTTTTTTCCTTCTGTTGTGTGAATATAGTGTATTATATTATAGAGCTAGACGGACTAATCAACCCAGACACTGTATCAGCCAATACAAACTCATTGCAGGTATATCAATGTATGTGTATATGATGGCCAATAAGTAACAAGACATTGCAGTACAGAAATGCCAAATTATGTTTGAGTGAATTTAGAAACAGTGTCTGCATTACATAGTTTGTCCAGCAGAGAGCACAGACCAGTTGATTTTTCAACAGTAAAATCTCCTGCTCAGTATGGACTGTATCTGGGTCACAATAAAAATAAATAAATGTAAGGGATCTGTATCAAGATTGGTATGTATTACATATATATTTTTTTAAAAAAAAAAGACTTCATTGTAATCAGATTTTTTAAAATTCCCAAATATCGATATCAGTGTCGGGCTACGTGAAGAGAATGAACCATCATTAATGTTATTAGTAACACCTGTGCTTTTCTTACAGTGACAAGTCAAAATGTTTACATTGACAAAGGCTTGTAAACTAAAACTACAGCCGCTCCTCTTGTAATGGCTAATCTTACTGAACCAACTGCAAAGTTGCCTTTCACCAAAGCAACAAGAACGAGTTGATCTCCACAGCTTGATCTCATATCAAGCTGTGGAGTAACAGCACATCACATTTGGAGTTATACCTCTCACCGGAGGAATAACTCCAAATGTGATGTGCTGTTACACAGACCTGTGTGAATTCATCACAACATAAAGATCAAACAGAAGCAGTACTCACAACTAATTTTTTTAGAATGGATCATATATTTTTTGAATAGCCTGATAATCTGACTAATTTGCTCTTTTTGTTCATCCCATTATTTGAAAAAAATCACAGATTTTAGCAGCCACTCAGAGGTCTAAAACCAGGCTATAATTTACATTGTATACATACAAAGCCCTTAAACAACATTCAGCAAGGAAAATTGCTTTCTTTATCTCTGTTATACATCCCCTGTTGACACAAATAGTTATTTTGATATACAGGGACAGAGTGCTATGTAACTAAACTGAGTGGAGGCACTTCCTGTCTAAACTTTCTCTATATAGTGAGCTGATGATGCTGGATTAATCGAGGCTGATATTATGGAATGAAAATCTAATCAAAATAATCTGAAAGTACACTTAGCAAGGATCCTTGAAATGTATTTATCAAAGAATTGTGGCAAAGATATATACCAGAGGCCGAATATTGTAAGATTGAATAATGAATGAATTTATAATCTTAACAGATTCCACACCAACATTTTTGCAGATGTGTTTCTATTGTCCAACAATATTATGCCATATGTTCCTCATCCAGTTATCTGTGGTAAGCATATATTTGCCTGCAGCAGCCTAAAGAAATGTTCAAGCCCTTATTATGTCATGATAAAAGGTGATATGGACCTTTTGTTACAGTAAATACTGTAAATGGGTCAACATAATCAATTATTTATCAAGGGACTGTAGCCTTTTCTTTCAGGCTCTTCATGTGATTAGACACGTTTCAAATGTTTTTATCATGTTATCTCTGTATGTGTCTCCACAGGGTCACAATATCTTCTCCAACCTCTCGTCCACAGAGTATAGTGACCTCATGCAGCTGCTGAAACAGTCCATTCTGGCCACAGACCTCACACTTTACTTTGAGTATGTTCTGCTAAACACAAACATTATTAGACTGTTAAATGTCCTGAGACTGAGCGGTCCAAACAGTAATGACCAATCCAAAGCCTGTGTCTCTGTACACTGTTGTCAGTAAGTTTATAGGCTTGTTTTAGGTAATACTGCCCCCTTGTGGATTGTATGTAATTTGCACATGCATATTTAGATGTCTTGTTTCCCTTTAGGAACAGAAACACTTTCTTTGAGCTTGTCAGCAAAGGAGAGTACAACTGGAATGTGAAGGCTCATAGAGACATGTGCAGGTAATGCTCTGCACACAGAAACAACTGTGTCTTTGTCTGCTTAAATTAAATTAATAAAGATTTCTTTGTGTAAGGTCTGCAATTTTATAAATACTACATAAAATAGATCTGTCTGATCTGTTCTCAGATCTATGATGATGACAGCGTGTGATCTTGGTGCTGTCACTAAACCATGGGAAATATCACGCAAGGTGAGACGTACAGGGAAAACTCTCTTACATATATGAAATAAGCAAATAGAGAACGCCTGTAAACCATTCATCTTACTCTGGTTCCAGGTTGCAGAGTTGGTGACTAGCGAGTTCTTCGAGCAGGGCGACAGAGAGAGATCAGAGCTGAAGCTCACGCCCTCTGTGAGTACACCGGACCATCTCTGCTTTTGTGCTTTTTTGCAGTTTGTTTCACCGTGACGACCTCCACGAGCTGATGACGGCGAAGATATATTTTTCTTTCCACAGTTCCAAACATACCGACTGGGTAGGAAACGTGAATGCTTGTGTCTCGTAGTGTGAGAAAAGTGAATTGTCAGCTTGACCGCTCCACTGCTGTGCCAAGAACAAACTATGGACCGTGTAACAATCATTCTTAAAAAATGCTCCCGCTGCACTGCATTCAAAGCAAAAACTGACCTTTTTATTCATCCAGCTGTACACACAAGATGTATTTTGGTGTGTTGTTTAGGTTACTATGTCAAGACTATTAGCTTTTATTTGCTGATAGTAAATAGTGAGTGTTTATCTTCCTCATAAAAGGTGTAAAAATAACATTATGTTAATTGCAGGCAAACTTAATTGATGATGAAGATGCTTGTCTTCATTCAGATTGTATTAATACCGTCCTGGAAGCACAACAGAAGACTCCTGTCTGTTTGATTGAAGAGCTTTGAAGGCTGAACTGTGTTGTTAGTTCATAAAGGGAAGAACCAGCAGCTTTCCATGTGCAGTTAATGGCTGTTGACTAATCAAGCTGGGCCACATTGCCTTCCCTCTGAAATAACTATGGCAGTAGCCTCAGGTCTGCCGCTTGTATCAAACCTTTACCACTTTGTGTGTGGGTGTGTGGGAAATTAAATATTAACTTCTAAGTCGTAGCCCAGTAACTATCTCTGAAGCACAGCCTCTGTGGAGCCTCTTAGGCTCAAGCTGCAGAAGAATGAGGTAGAATAGAAAATGTGAAATAAAGTAAGTTGTCTTAAGTGCTGGGGGAGAATTTCCTTTGACCAAAGCAGCAGTAACAGCCGCCTAGTTGACTTGTAGCCTCATAATAAGCCCAATAACAACGCTTCTCTTTTGTTTTTCTAGTGTGAGCGGAAATGTAAACTGACAATAGAGGAATCAAGAGGCTCATTGTGACTTTTGTGTTTCAGGCCATCTTCGATCGGAACAGGAAGGACGAGTTGCCAGGACTTCAGCTAGAGTGGATTGATGGAATTTGTGCACCGCTGTACGAGGTAACGCTCACTTCTCCTGAAGCTTCAGTGTTCTGTGCTCGTCACGCAGCCGTGGCTGACATCAGTCAGGGGCGGATTTAGTGGTTTGGAGGCCCCAGGCAAACTTTGTCTTCCTTTATTTTCACCAGTGGGAATGTTGGTATTGGCCGTGGTAGAAGAAGTACTTCTAAAAGTAAAACTATTAATACTGCACAGTAAAAATACAGTAAGTGAAGAGCAAAAGAGAGGCATTATTAGCACAATGTACTTAAATTTACTTGACTTGTGTTAAAGGTGGAGCTTATATAATGCCGGATAGTTTAATCAATAATAATACATCATAATTTAATGAATTTAATTGTTATATTTTGTGAGTAAAATCTGAATCTGCAACGTAACCAGTAACATTTATATGTCAGGTAAATGTAGGTGTACAATGTTTTCCTCTGAAGTAGAAGTTGCTTTGGGGTCTTTTGTAAGTAATTTTGGGGTATAATGAGTTAGAATAGTAAGATATTTCGATACTTTTCATATCTAAGCATCATAATAAATCCACAGCTGTTTGGGGCCCTTTTACTTTGGGGCCCCAGGCAGTTATCTACCTTACACCTAAAGTCTGAGTAACGTCTGCCCCTGACACCAGTAGACACTGTCCTTCCTCAGCTATTGTCCTCACTGACGCCAGCAATGAAATTGTCACCAACAACTATTCAACTTTCTTTTCAGCCACAGTATCCTCAGCGAAGAAGAAAAGCTTCTTTTTCTTTTCTTTTTTTTATTGAAAGCTTTGAACGAGCTTCAAGGTTGCATCCTGTTCTTTTGAGAACAGCAGAATGAACGTGCATTCTCTGACTGCGAGAAAGCTCAGAGGTAGCCGAGTGTGTGAGGAGAGCTGCAATGTTCGTCGGGTTAAATCCCTCCAGTAAGACAGTGTTCTTTGGGCTTCGCTGCACAATAATGAAATGAGCGAGAACTGACTCTTGGCTGCCCAATTTTTCTTCTTCTTCTTATTTTTGGCTTACACAGAAAGAGAGAAACTCTATTTTTATGGTTCAGATTGGAGCAAATTATAAGGTCAGAGTGAGAGGTAGTGGTTATCTTTCAGTGAATGAATGGAAATCTGTGCTGTGTGTCCTTGCCAGTATAGTAATGCGTGTGTGTGTGTGTGTTTCTGAATGACGTCAAGAGACTCGCCTGCTACTCCCACCGCTAGCAGCAGCGGCTGTGTGGGAGAAAGAATAAGGCTGAGTTACTGAGGAGATCAGGTCCGTTAAACGATGAGGCGTGTTGAAGGAAAATTTATGAAAGCAAACAAGTCAGACAGACGAGGAACTGCGAAAGGAGTCGAGAATAGTTCATTCATTGCTTACAGCGGCGGCTGTTTCTCTCTTGCATTTGGACAGTTAAACCTTCTTACTGTCATATTAAACACATCACGAGTAGAAAACAAACAACAGATCCCCCCCATCACGCTTATTGAATTATTACAAGATTAGTGTCAGAAGTTAGAGCAGAGCATAGTTATTGTCTGTGTGTAGTGTAGATAAAAAAGCATCAAAGCGGCGTGTTGTCTGCGTGGGAGGTTTGCCTCCACGCCGCCTCATGTAAAGGCTGATGTTTGGAGAATGCAGATATGGAGCTCACAATCATGCTGCTGCCAGTTAAACTCGCAAAGGGGGGAGAACAGAGGAAGTTCAGAGGCAGCAGGGTTTTTTATCCGTGGGCGGAAGAGATCTCGTTCTTGATCTCGCTGATCTCCTTCTCCTGGTGGTGGCTCGCTACTTTGTGGAATATTAATCCCCCCATTATATAACATTCCGTTTTTTTTGTTTTTTCTTTATATCCCACCATATGACAGTCTCTCCTCTCCTTCTTCTCCTTCCTCTGAGTCTACCTCAGTGGATTAATGACAATGTCCCAAGGTGGATGTATACTCTTCTTGTTCTCCTTCAGAAAATCCTCTTCTTCTAACCCGCAGACTAGACAAATCCATAAAGACTGAGATGATCAGCGCGCTTGTAGTTCCTTGTAGTTAAAATGACAGCTCTATGTAGGCCGCATCACGCCGTCCCACGTGTGACGACGGATGAATCAACACACACTCGTTCAGCACTTTGCACTCACATTACAACACACAACGCACATACCGAAACACACATGAGCAAAAAACACTAAAGTAGATACATAATTGAAGCAGTTCTGTCTAGAAAGGGGCATCGGTTCGCTCTCAAATCATGGAAACAGAAATCCATGTTGTGCTGTGATGTGATGAGGAATCACAGGTGAACCACACACATTCCACCACTTACAACATGATGAATTATTGAGCCACACACAGTTTTTTACCACCCCTTTAAGAATATATTATGAGCTCCTGCAATTTTTTGATTAAAAAAGAAAAGTCTTGATGTCTGGATTTCACCATATTGTACAGTAAAGCAGCATCACCAGCGTTTTAAATGTTCATATGAATTAGTGAATAAAGCTTCTGAATATAAACTGTCTGCATTTAAAGGTTCCCCAGAAGTCCAACAACAGCATGCATACAATACACAATCCCTAGTGTAGGTGTGTGCAGGATTTACATACCTGTTTATTTCATTCATTTTCATATTGGCTACCCATTCGATGCTTATATACAGTATGTGTGAATAGAAGAAAGTTTTCATTGTTTTGCGATTGGGACACATGCCCACATGTTATATTTCCATATGAAATGGGTTAATGAAACAAGAACTAATTACACAGACTTCCCTTAGAGCTACAGACAATGTTAACAGAACAGAGGGAACAAAATCCCCTTGTCTCGCAGGTGATTTATTAAACAGTGGATGGGCGGCAGCTTTGACTACACTGCCACTTACAGTTCAACACAGAAAAATGACAAAGGCAACTAATCTCAGTCATACATGTGCTGCTAATCTTTAAAGAGCAGCCATTTCATTAAGTGACTGTATGTTGCTGTTATTCTTCTCTGCATTGTTTCATTTGTTTTGCCTGCGTTGCATTTGATGAATAACGTGCTGCTTTTCTAGCCCCAGTTTGAGCCTCTCATGTATCACTGTTACATTAAACGTCACAGAGCTAAGCATCTGATTATCAAAAACAAACAAACAAACAAACAAACAAACAAACAAAATAAAACACTTGACAGTCTTTATAAAACCTAGAAAGTCATTTAACAACACTTATCCTCAAAGACTCTTCTAACCATCTGAGTGAAGAAACATTCAGTCTGCTGCACAGTTAAAAAGATTTTTTAATTATCTCTCAAGTTGTGACTGTATTTCCTACGATTATTTTCATTATCGATTTAGTCTGCCAATAATTTTCTCGATTTGTCGAGACCGTTTAAACTATGAAATGTTAACTATCATACTCTATAAAAAACCAGCAAACGTTCACATTTCAGAAGCTGGAACCATCAGATATTTGGTATTTTTGCTTGAAAAACGATTGAGACAATTAACTGATTATCAAAATACTTGCTGATTAATTTTCTGACCATCGACAAATCGATTAATTGACTAATTGTTGCAGCTATAATATGTGGCCAGAAATGACATGATGTCCATGCTATTATTAAGACAAGCAAAAAACAAGTTATTTTATATAAAAATATATAGTTCTGAAAAGGAACATCAATGAATATCAATATAAAAGATCATAAAACTCTGGCTCACATTGTACAAACTGAGCAACATCTGGCTATCATTTGGATTAGGAAACACAAATTTGGGAAATGGGTTAAAAATCTTTTTTATAGCGCTGAAGACAGAATATTTTTTCATCATAATGTTAAGAAAAGTCTTTGAGGATTCTTAAAATGTGTTCAGATTGAGAACAGCAGTCCCCTCCAGACATGTTTTAAGATGTATATAAGATACTCTACTTTTAATAATAATGTGTGTCTGACATGGATTTTCCACAAAAAAAGCTCAATTATCTCGTTAAATCCATAAAATGATATTTACTCCTTCTTCCTCATTAAAAAATCCAGAATCTATAAATATGCAAATGTGTTTCATTTCACAAGTTGAACAGCTGGACACAAGATGTCTCCTACTTCACTGTTAAGTCCATTCTCAGTGTTTGTGCACTGGAGGCTTCAAGTTTCCACATCACAGTTGTGTATGTTGAATATTGGACCAGGACTGGCTTCCAAACTAGTTGTGATGTCACAAAACATGCTCGTAGGCCCGCCACTTAAAACTTAGATTTTAAGTGAGCACAGAAAAAACTTTCCACTTTAAACAGATAAATGTGAAAACAGCCTTTCAGTGTCAAACTCTGCACATACATCAGTCTGCACAGTGAAGTTCAAACATCCAACTGAAGGAACAAAACGAAAAACACACTTTTGAGTGGAGGAGGACTTAAAAAAAAAATCGAACACATCTCTGAGACTCAAATGTAAAATTAATACATGAGAGGTTCAAACTAAGGCTACTGCTCTTCATGCTGATGGGTGTTTTTTTTTCTTTTATATCTCATGTGTATTTTTACATTCTCACCTCTCTCACTCCCCCCGTCTTTCTCTCTCCAGACTCTGGTCAAGTTGAATCCTAAACTTCAGCCGATGCTTGACATGATCAAAGCGAACAGGGCCAAATGGGAAGAGCTGAACAACAAGAGACAACGAGGCCAGAGTGTTTCAGCTCCAGCGAGCCCCTGCAGTGGCGACAGCGGCTCAGAAACCAGTGGCTGCACTGTGGCCAAAACAGGCAGCACACCTTGTTGTAGCGGCGATGCTGAGGGCACAATGTCTAAGCCTGTTAGTTAACTTATGCTGCCATCTCTTAGGCTTTATTTCCTCTTAAATGCAGCCTGCAACATAGGCAGTGCAGTGCATGCAGAGGTTCTTGGGCTCTCTGCTCCTCTTCGCTTTTGCTACTAGAGATGAGCTTTAGACTTGAGTGCGGCGCTATCGTAGAGGTTTTTCTGCTCCCCCTTCAGTTTTCCAGTGCTGAAGGCTGACAGAGCTGTGTTTGGCGAGCTTGTCGGAGCAGCTACAAATCAGCTGATGACACCATGTCAGAAAAGGAAACTCAAACCACTGTGTCAACACGTCAACCAGTGAGCTAACACTAACTATTCATGGGCATCGCACAGATTTTCTGCACAGTAAGGCATGGAGAATATTGGAGAGCAATGTTTATGGTTCTTTTTTGCTCTCGGTACCTCGCATTTTGTCCGGGGTAACAGATATTTTTTTGTAAATCTGTACATAAGCTGTTGAGTTTAAAAACTGTTATGTACAAGTGCTGTTTAAAAACTGTAAGGTCTGGATTGTAACGTGGCTGTAGAGTTTCTGAAAGATAAAGTGGTGCAGGGACAGCAGGACCTTTGGCAGTGCTTGCAATGCAAATTGAGTGCTGCTCTCCCTCCCCTCCTGTGCCTTGTTTTAAGATCCTAATGAAAAATGCATGGCCTCCTCATTCTTTTAGATCGTACGGAAATCCATGTTGAACCATGACGTATTTTTTTGAAATCATTTGTAACACCAATGACTGCAGTTACATCTTGACCCCATGTTAAGCCACAGAAGCATTGACATTATAATAGCCTACATACGGAAATCTATTTTGCCCACTTTTCTAAATGCAGGGTCTCACTTGTCACAAACACACACACACACACACACACAATGTGCCTTGATGAAATTGTTCTGATATCACATTAATTTCTGCAGAAGAAGCCATTTCCTCTACTGATTTAACTCTAGACATAAAACTGTTAAACATTAAATAGAAACTCCTCTATAAATGACATTGAATCAAATATTTGGCCTTTTCTCAAAGCTCACAAATGCTACTTACTGTATGACAGCTTTTATAAGGTCAAGGAGAAACTGATACTCTTACTACTGAAGTGCCCATGTAGTCACAAGCTATTATTTTCATATTATTATAAGTATTAATTTTTTTGGGAGGGTATGCCTTATGAATTGTGTTGTAGCTTTGTTAATTGGAGTTTAAACTGTGACTGTGCACATTGTGAGGCATGGATCTGTGTACTACTTTACTGTATTTTAGTTGAAGAGCTGAATTGAAGTCAATCAGAAAACTTTGAAATTGCATGTTTTATGCAGTATTAAATTCAACCACTTGCTAAGGATGTAGCAAACACGTGAGCCAACGAATACCTCGTATTTTAAACTCCACCAGTAAACACGTTATCTCATCGAAATGCATGACTTAAATTCTATTGCATCATGTTACGTGGACTATGAATATCGCTGTTCTATTTTTCTATCAGGGCTCCGAATGTGGCCAACTTCTACTTTTGTCTTTTTTGCAATGTAATGTGCTTCTTGTGTTTCTTCTTTCCTGCCCCCATCCACCCCACTCCCCTCACTTTGTTTGGATTTATTTATGGCGAGCTAAACTGAAAGAAACCTAAGGCATGAAAAGGCAAATGTGCGATGTTTCTGTTCAGACTTTAAATAAAAATATGCTGCTATATGTCCTCTGGTTTAATCTGACATGGAAGTGCACAGTGGTGATCCATTTTGCCTCTCGTTTCCCTCGGTACAGTGCTGACCTCATGTGGACGAATGTATCCTCACACGCCAAAATGTATCTCATCAATGAGACACTGCAGGTATAAGCACATTTCATTAAGATGAGTTTGGAATCATGGAAAGAAGAAATTGCATGAAAGACATTAAATATTAGAAATCATAGATTAGAAAGACAAAAACAGGAAAATTGTAAAATCTTTGATCAATACTGGACAATTAGAGTGATGTTGGAGCTTAAAACCTTCACGTCCACTTTAATCTCCATTCACACAATCTCAGCTATTAAAGTACAGTGTGAGGAGTGTGATAGCTGCAGTGTATATCATAGTCTAAGGCTGAGCTCTGCTGCTGTTGATAGGTGGCCATGACGTCAGCAAAGCAGTGTGTGGGCGGCTGTGTGGGTGAAGAGGACTCCCAAATGAGCCTCTATGTAGAGAAAGAAAAACCTGTCAAGAAGCAAGAAGACCAGCTCTGTTAAAACTCCTCTGAGCTGGATTACCTCAAGCTCAGTGTGGGGCGCAGGAAGAGGAAGCGCGAGACAAGACAAAACAAAACAAAAAGCTCTGCTCTCAGGCTCTTGTTGACCCTTTTAGCGCTGTCTGACAATATAAATAAGGGCTTCTACTGAAAAGCTGAATTGGAAATGACACGCGTAGATGAGAGAGGGAGGGATTTCTGCTCTCTTCTGCGCAGGAGTGAATGAGGTTGTGTGTGCTAAAAGAAAAAAAATAATCATCAACTGGGATGTTTTAGTTGAATTTATTGCACAAACAGCGTTGACAAAATGTACTTGGATGTTACTATGTTGTGTAGAGAAGTGGAAAATAACAAAAGGGCACATCCATAACATTCAAAAAGCTCTTTTTGACACAAGGGTAAAATATGAAACCATTCAATATCAGATGGCAGGTCCCAAATGAGTCCTTTTATTTGGGGAATTATTAAGAATTAGAAGTATGTAGAGATCCAAGACAATGTGTAGGGGGGGGGAAAAGGCAAGTTCAGTGTTAATACAGCTCTCTTAAAGCTAAACCTTCCTTCAAAACCAATGGTTAACAGTATGGTATCAAATTACAATAAATGCACAAACAAGGGAAACTAATCGAGAAGCTAAGGAATTTCTGGGTGACGATTACAGTAAATGGAGAAAAAAAAAGGATTAATACAGTGTCTTGAAAATAAGAAAAGGTTTTAGCACATGTAACAATCATAAATAACTACATTTAGGGTTATCTTTGCATATGCTGATTTAAAAAAATGCAGTTTAGCTGTGCATGAGTTACTAAATATGTGTGAAGGTGGTGGTCAAACATATGGGCACAGTATGTTTGCATGTTTGGATGTGTTGAGTCTTTGGTACGACGAAAGCACCGGGATCCAGAGGCGTTTGCAGACGTGGTCACATTGAAGCAGGCGTGATCGAATGGCTTTTTTCCATTTCTCAGTAACAAACCATGCAAGGTAAACGCTCTCAGTACAAAATCTAAACACACAAGGAATATGTCCTTTTGTAATCATAATTTACTCTAGTGTTTTGTTTTTGTTAAAATTTGGTGGGGCTTGAAGTTCGTCAGTGGAGGCACGCACACATACATACAGTCCAGAAAAAAGTCTCTTATGGCAATAGGTCAGTATGATGAAAAGGCATGAAAACACTGAAGTGGAGACAGACACACAGGACACATGTCACAAAGGGACTTGGTGTACACCAGCGGAGTGTGGAGAAGTGTAGGAAAAGGCAGACAAAGCTTTAGAAAGGCACAGAGCTTTAGAAAGCGCATTCATCTAGAAATGACCACTAAAGAAGTGCCACACACACACACATACACAAACACACACACGCACACACACACACACATACACACACAAGAGGAAAAGTAAAAACAAATAAATGAATTAACTGTGTTGGCAAGGATATTTAGAAAAACAGTTAAACGTAAGCAAATATGACAAAATCAAGTTTATGTTGCATCATGTCCAGTTGCATCTTGGCCATTTTTTTTTTTTTTGTAGGTAAACTCTGACTGTACAAAGTCTGTATTCTCAGCTCCAACAACAAGCAGAGGCCAGGACACAACAGCAACGATGAGCTTCAACATGATTGTTACAGCATATTAAGTGCAATATCATGTAAAAAGAAAAAGGTTTGGGTGTATCAGTAAATGGCACCGAATGATGAATTTGATGAAAAAGACAAGATCTCTGTCCATATTTAAATTCACATTTAGTATCTATTAATCCAAGATGCCTTCTTTTTTTTTCTTTTTTTTTTTAGAAAAAGGTGAGATAAAGATGGACGAGAGCGGGGGATTAGAGGAGGTTCCTGTTGCCGAAGATGTTATTAGGGTCCACGTAGTCCTTCACAGACTTGAGCATCCCAATGCCGACATTGGAGATGGTTTCTCTCATCCACTCCTTCCGAAGTTTCCCCACTGAATGACAAGAGGAGAGAGAGAGAGAGAGAGAGAGAGAGAGAGGGAGAGAGGGAGAGAGAGGGAGAGAGGGAGAGAGAGAGAGAGAGAGAGAGAGAGAGAGAGAGAGAGAGAGAGAGAGAGAGAGAGAGAGAGAGAATAAATAAATAAATAAATAAACTCAAGGAAGAAGACCGAGGGGGGAAAATAGAGGAATCGGCACGGCTGATTGCTCAGCAGGCTGCTGTGAGCCAATCAATCTTGTGAGAGTGAGTGAATAAACAGAGGGTGATAAATGCTTTTATTCAGAGAGGAGAAATGTTTTGCATGGCATGATTTATGGAGCTCAGCAGACTATCAAACTCATTAGGCTCTGTGTGTTCCCAGAGGAGGGGCCGGCTGGCGGCTGTAGCGGGCCGTCCCCGGCTCCCTCACTCTTTTCTCTCTCACCCTGCGAGCCGCCACGCCCCTCCAATTCCCTCCCTCCCGAGACACCGGGGTGCTGTGTGTTTCAGTGTGTGCTTCTGTCTGCTCATTGTGCACATGAGCGCGCTCCTCCGGCTAACCTGCAAGAGTGTTTTGCTTGCTTGTCCTGAACGCTCTTCTGCGCCCTCTGACACTGGCCCGAGCGCCAACGGGGTGCCAGAGAGGACCGTGGAGTGCCACACAATGCTCCTCTGTCAGCAGGACTTTGGCTTTCAGCCGCTCCTCACCCTCCCTTCTCCTCCCCCTCCCACCACAACCCAAGGAGTGAGTGTGGCTGTGGCATGAAGCCTAGTGAGGGTGCCCATTGCTTCACCAGCTGTCCAGTCCGACATACTCCATAGCGTCTGTACCCGACAGGTTCTTAGTGGAGAGTCTGGAGCCAGCGAGAGGTCTGGTGTCTGTGGAGTCTGCACAGAGGACTGGGAAACCTCACTGGAAAGCCAAAGTCTTGTTGGGAAACTTCAATTAAAAAAGAAACTTTAATTTCCTACAAACTAATAAAGGAGAATTTTATGACCAAGTGTAAAAACAGGCACAAACAGTATGACGACACTTTTGTGGCTGAGACGCCAACAATGAACTGCGACGTCCCCAGTTTGAATCCAGTAAGAGACCTGTGTATCATCTCTCTACTGGTACGATCTAACACAGGCATAAAAATGAAGCCCACATCATCTGCATATATGTAAATGCAGCATCTCAATGTTTTTATTAATGTAACTATTAGCATTTTGCCTGTCTTTGATAGGATGACAAAAGTGAGGAGAGGGCGAGAGGGATGACATGAAACAAAGGTCTGTTGTAGGGCTGAAACAATGAATCGATTAGTCAAATGACAGAAAATTCATCTGCAACAATTTTGATAATTGATTCATCAAATTTCAAGTAAAAATGCCAAACACTCTCAGGTTCCAGCTTCTTAAATGTGAGGATTTCCTGCTTCTCTCCGTTATATATCATTGTAAACTGAACATATTTGGCTTTCAGACTGTTCGTCAGACAAAATAAGTCATCTGAAAATGTTGTGATGGGCATTTTTCCACTATTTTTGGATGTCTATTGAAAAAAAAGAATTACTAAGTTAATTGATAGTGAAAATAATAGTTGTGGTCCCCAGCCAGAATTGAACTGAGGATGTTGCGATTACACAATATTCACCTATGACCAGTAGGTCACAAGATCATGCTTACAGTATCCGGATGTTTGAACATTTTAAGTGAAAATCTGTTTAAAAAAAACAATAACTGGTCTTTATCAGTAGATGGGAGGTGGTTAAATCAAGTCAGGGGGCCATAATCAAAGGACTTCATGTTGGCTCATTAAGAAAGAACCAAAAAAGAATTTAAAAATGCAATGATGACATAAAAGTCAGTCTCAGAGTGAAAGAGCAGCATAGAAATTAACCTTAATCTCTGTGTGTAAACTTTTGGAGCGTGCCAACTTTAGAGAAATACAACATCTACATTCCAAAACTCACAGAGATAGATTTGAGAACAGAGCAGCCTGGAACAGGTGCTGCTCGCTGAGTAAACACTCAAAACCTGCGGTAGAAATACCCGAGATTAGATATGGAGGCCTGGAAACACTAAGGTGTATGATGGGAGTGTTTACACGCCTTCCCTTCCCCTCTGCACACATGCCTCCTCTTTCCATCACGAGCAGGGGAGGAGCCCTCGTGTTAATAGGGCATGTTGAGGGAAGGGGGCGCCGTGTTATCAGAGTCCAGCCGGGGAACCCAGATGGGGATCAGCCATGAGGCTAGTGGGGCCTGTCTCCTAACAAAACAGGGCAGACAGCGGGGTCACCAGGGACTCTGATACCACACGCACCTCCAGATGGTGACAGAGGGACCAATCAGCTGCTACCCAATAACTAAAAAAGTCCCCTGGTCTCTACCACCTCCTCCCTCTCCTCGCTCCTTCCCTCCTTGTCCCACCTCCATCCCTCCCTCCTCCCAGGAAAAGAGAGAGAAAACAGAAGGTGCTGGGACTGCATCATTGCCTCCATCACAGTGATAATTTACACATCTATCTTGTCATATTCTCTCTTTTTTGCTTGCTATTGCAATCAATCTCTCCAGGCTTGGTCTGCGCAGCTGAGACATGCAAAGAAGTGCAGGTAGTTATTTCAGAAATGACAGGTTTTTTTCAAGTGTCATATTTCTCTTGCGTAGAAAAGCCTGGTGCAGCGCTGGGCGAATTGCGAGAGAACTTCACTAAATCAGGTCATTATTTGATCTCCTGCGTGCACTGACCTGTGCGCTGGTGCAGAGTTTGTGAGATTGGAGCTCTGCTAAGCCACAAGGTCAGGTGAGGATGCAGGGCACCCCGGTGTGGCCCCTCATACAGAGGAGACTGACCCCTTGACGCGCTGCTTTCACTCTCTCCGGGCCCCTCTGACAAATGGAGGGGCAGGACATGAAAGACAGGCTAAGGTAGTGGCCCTGCGCTCCTGTGATACAGCCGAGCCACAGCATTGGTTGAGAGGCTGCGGCGCAGGGCTGATAGATGGACGACTCTTGCGATGATGGATGCTCAACAACTCTTCACTGCTGCAACACTGGTGACCTAGTTAAAGAGGACATTTCTCCCAATGTTCTGGCTTTCAGAACCGGCAAACGATCAAACAAACAGAGCTTTTGCTTGATAAATCTGACTTATTTTTTTAAGTCACCGTTTTTGTCTAAACATGTTGTCGTTAGCTGAGTATTTTGTCCTGCAGAGACACTCTACACGCCCAGATTCCCTTACCTACGCCCACTCAGCACAACGCTGACCTGCTGTAAATACAGGGCCACAAAAATGTATATTTCCTCCGCTGCCCTCCCACCTCACCATCCTTGACTACATCTGTTTTGTTTGATACACAAAACCCAGTGAAACTAGCTCCATTTGTCAAGCACTGATTGTGGGCAGACAAACTGGCCTGTCTGCGCCCAGATAGCGAGCCCCACTGTTATTAATCACAATTACAGAGTGGGCCTCGCACGCAGGAGCTGCATCAATATCCCCTCCTCTCACCCCCCCTCTGTCACCTCCCCCGGCTGCTCGGGGTGGCCGGGCCACCGTTTGGAGGTCAGTATACAGCCGGCGATAACGGCGGCATCATTTACCCTGGCCCGCTGCCTCCTTTTTATTAGCAATCTTTTAATTTTGAACCCGTCCCCGCCTTCAGGAAAAATTGTGATTTAATATCGCAGCTGATTCACTGCATACTGTTTTTGACAGGCCTGATGAATAGCCTGAAGTGATGTATGAAAACAGCGAGGCGGATGGCAATATAGATAAGGCAGCCATTTCGGTTAGCCCTGATGGGACCCAGGAAGTTGTTTCACCGCCCTCCTTTGCTCACGTTTCATTTGGTCACTGCTGAAATGAACAAATAGTCGAGTCAGACCCATTCGTCTGAGCTGCAGGAACATATTTTGGAAACATGAAGGAAGCTATGAAAGACCTCAGACCGAATGCACATCGAAAGCACGACTGAATGCCTGCTCGCTAGCATGGAAGAGCACGCAGGAAAAGCTCGCCATGCTGTCATCACGACTCCCAACAACCTCTTTTCACAAATTGCAATTTAGGGAGAAGGTGAAAATATAAATGCTCATGTTATAAGACTTTCATCCAGTTCAGTGTACCCATATTTTAGTATGAATTTCTCAGGTTGTAGTACCTCCATGGTGATGTGACAAGCTCCCTCCATTGGCAAGGATCTCTTCTCTAGCTCCATGCTGGGAAATAAAAAAACAAACAAAACCACACTCAGTCTAACATTCACTCTCTGAGGTGCTGGATATGAAACATGTCATCACATCAGATGTAATTATGATCTTTGTGAGGACTGGACCATGCCATGATGTTGATAAAAATAAAAGTGAACATACCTCGACTTGTTCATACACGTGTACTGGATCACTGAGTCCCCTGTAGTTGAAGGCAAAGTAGAAGTAGACGCAGGCGCCTGCATCGTACGTCTGAGTCACCCTGCAAAAGCAAGACACATGTTTAAACAGGCAGAGAGGACTCTTTAATGTTTCTCCTTCGACTGTCCCTCTGTAATCTAATTTATAAGAATCCAAAGAGCAAAGTGCGACATTTTCATACAATAAGTGCATTTTCTCCTTTGTAATTGGGAGGCAAAGTAAAGTGGGAGGTTTTACTTTTCCCTGTCAACCCCTCCTTATTTCCATTCAGGGTTTCCAGAATGGGGAGGCAGCGTGGAGGCACCTTTAATAACGTGACATTAACACACATTAAATGGCCATTAAATGCTTTTACCGAATCGTAACAGGATGACTCAACTGACACTTTAATGTGGAACAGGAAATTGATCCGTTTGTTATTTTACCCTGAACAAAATATCATTATTGCTAATGTGGCTGCTTCTAAATAAAATGCAACTTGAATTCAGGCATTCTCCCATTAAAAACGTGTAAAAAAAAAAAAAAACCCTTTTTTTTAAGAATAAATAATCCTTCTCCAGTTTGCAAAGTCTCTCTCTGGCCTCGCTCCCTGTGGAGGAGCAGGGTGCAGAGCCCTTGTTCATTTGACATGGCCCATCACCTGGCACACTGACTGTTCTAGAGGTTAAATGGACAAATCAATCATGTGACAGACTGCAGCCGGGAAATGAATGGCTGTAGCATAATCAGGCTGAGGCCTAATCTGTCCGCAATCGGTGAGCAGCAGCCTGGTGCTCCTCAACCGGCTCGCCGTCTGTCTGTCAGGCTCTGGCTAACTTATCAGGGGTCGGGGTTAGTAGAAGTGTATAAAACATCAAAACTTCTGACTAAACATTTCAGTCTATAATCC
This sequence comes from Thunnus albacares, assembly GCF_914725855.1. Classification (NCBI taxonomy): domain Eukaryota; kingdom Metazoa; phylum Chordata; class Actinopteri; order Scombriformes; family Scombridae; genus Thunnus; species Thunnus albacares. Next base: position 14,921,398 of record NC_058116.1, read on the forward strand.
TGTTCATTCTTTGATCAGAAAGTTCCATAGTTTTGCCAATTGTAGACAATTTCAATTTGGCAAAGATTGTGTACAGTTGATGGTATTAAGACGGCATTTAAAGGATAAATCCAGTGATATTTTTTACATTTCTTTATGTCAACAAATCCCACAAAAAGTATAATCTGTGTAGCCAAAGCCTGATATAGCTTATTCTTCTGTGCCACAAACCTCCACTGTTGTCCAAAAACTATGAAAAACACATCAGTGAGCCACATCATGTGTGACATGTGGCACTGCAGTTTATTCTGAGTCAATCCAACGTACTCCATTGACTCCAGTTTGAGTAACGTTTTAAGAAGTTATTTAGCTGCTTTTAAAATTATACTGTATATGTGTGACTCACGCAGAGTTTTAAGTCTTCAGTAGGAGTGAATGGGCTTGAGGCTGAATATCGCAGACAGGGTAGTGAAGTTGGAAAGTATTCCGTATAGTAAAGATGTATCAACACATTTACATTACACCTGTGCTGTCGTTTGCGAGCATTACCTGCATGTGGATAATGGAGGAAACTGAACTCCTCTCTCTTTACAATCTCCAATGATGCGCGCCTTTACGTTCCGGCAGATGTCCAACACCCTGGAGATAGAAGTAAATGGCAAAATTTGAAAAAACTGAAGCAGATGAAACAGAACTGCAATATCTTGTTCATGAAATGCTCTGAAGAAGCAGTCAGACTGGACTTTTATGTATTTAAAACATAATACTCATATCTATGTGTAGGGAACCTGCTTTAAACTGCATTTATTTCTTATGCAAAATTGTTCAAATTCAGAAACAGGCAAAAGACCGAGAAAGAGGAAGAGGAGGAGAGACTTTAAGATGAAGACCATTGTGTTAGAGGTTCCCACTGGTGTGGAAATGGCCGCCAGTCCTGAGCATGTGCAGCCGTGTGTGGAATGTGGAGGATGGGGAGGAGGATGGGTAATGAGCCAAGCACATATGCTCGCCTCAGTGCCTGATCTCTTGGTCTCTCCCGTCAGGCATGTTACACAATGTTGTGTGTGTGTGTTTGAGGAAAAAACGATGATGAGAACATGTAGGAAAATACAGAACACACCACAAGTGGATGTGAGATGAATCTGTGGCTCATATTGTGTTTTCCCACACTGAACATACAGATAGGTCTCTCGTGTGTGTGTGTGTGTGTGTGTGTGTTTGTGTGTGTCAGTAATGGTGCATTTGTAGGCTGAGGAGGCAAGCTTCCGCCAACGCAGAGACGGTTAATGGGGAGGGAGAAGGCAGGCATGAAGGTGAATGTCAAAGACAGAGGCAAAGAGAAATAAAAGCAAGGAGGGGAAACAGGAGCATGAGGAAGACAGAAGACTCTTTTAGGCCTGAATGTGTGGGAGGTGAATAAAGAAAAATGTTTACCACTAAACACTGTTTAAATTAACAGAGAAAAGCCTTCAGGTCTTGGCTGTGTTTATAACAGTAGAGAGATGACAGTAAACAAGGGGAAGAAAGACATGGTGAATGACATGCTGCTGAGATCAAAATGCGAACGTTGTGGTTACATGTGTGTATTTACCTGTCCCAAGGCACAGAGGTTTCAAAGGACTCCCCTATCACGTAGTAGTCCATCCCCAAGTCCTGCTCAGAACAGAATATTAACATCAGAAGGCAAGTGAATGATTATTCAGTACGTTTACAAGCACACATAAAACCAAGATACTTTACGCAACTAACCGGACATGTTTACATGCACCGTGGTAACGTGGTTACATGCAGCAGGTCAGTAATCTCATTTCCCTTCCACCTCCAACCTTATCAAGGCTTACTTATTTTATGTGTATTAGTGACAGAAAATACTGCTTCCTTCAGTTTTCTGACCAACATCACAGTTTTTCTGTTGAAACTGGCTTACTAGACTTCCAGAGGCTACTTTGTGTGAGTTTCAGTGTTTGTTGGACTTTGAATTAAATTATTTTGCATGTGAATAAGTGTCATTTCTCATGTTCAACCCTCTTTGTAAATCACAGGTTAGTATGTGTTTGCATGTATGGGTATAAGTTGTATGTGCGTGTGTTTTATGTCAGTTGGGTGCCTGGGTTTGATCCAACTACCAAAATATAACTCCTGTCAGAAGTTTATTTGTTATATTCCTCAGTGAAATTCCATTAAAAAAACCTTTGAACAAAAGAAGAGAGGATGAATCAGTATGTGAAATGATCAATTAGAAACCTGGTTAATCGTGTACGTGGCTACTAAATTGGCTTTCTCCAGGAGAAATCCTACATTATAGAAAGAAAATTTCTTGTTTACATGATGTTTAGATGTCAGCGTTTTAAGAAAGCAGAGAATTACTTCAGTGCATGCAGGCGCACTGATTCTATGTTTCTGTGATAATCAGAAAGGCCTCTGACAGGACTGACCGAGGACGACTTTCCATTGTCATCCTGACCGCAATCACTGTGCTTTTTTCATGTTCTCTTGTTGTCAAAGTGTCTCCACACTCTTCAGCGTTAGACACCTTGGCAACAAATGTGACCTGATCAAATCAAAGACCTCCAGAGGTCACATTCTGCAGGCTTTTTGTGTTGCTCACTATCCTATCTGCTGTCAGAGGTCCTGTCAGACTGCGTCCTCCCTGCCAACCCCACCCGCCCTTCAGCTCAGCCAGAAAAAAAGCCAGAGGAGTGACCCACCCGGAGGTAAGCGATGACAAAGGTCAACATGTAGCCCCTCTGCCCATTGTCCTCTCCAGCTGCCAGGCCCCTGGAAGCAGATAACAGGGTTAATATTTAACAGCTCTTTCTTTTAGCTTTGTTGGCTCGCCCGCTCCTCCTCACAACAGCTGCCTGGGAGTCTGTCAATCCAACAATGTACAGATCAATGAAGCTGTGCTCTGTGCATCGCCACAGGTCAGCCACACATCCATCACCTGCGGTGTGTAATCAAATTTTCATCTACCACCCAAACTAATCAGGCCAAGCTCATTAGAAAATCACTACATCGATTTTCACCCTTCTTCCTGTTTCCCAACACCAGAAGAAAATATTCCTTGTAGAACCACACTAATCCATCACTGGCACTTGATGTGATGGGGGATCACGATTTATTTGAAATAATGCAATAAAGCAGAGGATGCTGCATGTAACTGACAAGTTTCTCAAGATTTTATTGCTGGCTATTACCAGAGCAGCACTCCAGCTACCTGCAAATGTGGCGCTGGGCCAAAGAGTACCTCTAACAGTAATATATAATCAATAAGCATCAACCACAAAAAAAAAAAAAGAAAAATCACTGACATCAGTGAGTGAGGATGCCTGATATAGTTAGACTGGTGCTGTAATGAGCTGCTAGTTTCTCACTAGATTTATATTGAAAATAGAGTTTATACATGTATATACATCATAATTTCTTATTTAAGCTGTTTTTTTGGTAAATTTGTTTTATTAAAATGCAAACTTTTTAATTTAAATTTTATGCACAGGAGAGATATATGGGAGATATATGGCTTACTGTTTTCGGTTTTGACACAATTGTAAGAAAAGAATGCACAGATCTTTTTAAAAGCACAGATTTAAACTGATTATCATCTGGATTTTTTTGTCTTCATGCACCCAAAAATTGTTTTGTTTCATGCTGGAAGATGCTGACCACGTAGTCTACAGTAAAAGAAAACTTTGATAAACACAGCTTGGAAAACATTCTGGTAATGAGAAATTAAAGAAAAATGGGGAAACATGCAAATGAGCTGCTAATTATATACCAGAAAAAAGTGGTAGTTCCAGTTTTTCAAAAATAGAACCAAAAATAATAAGCGCCGAGTATAAAGGGAATAGAAAACATCTGCATTCACATGTGTAAAACTCTCTTGTTAGATGACTACAGTTGACTGCTACCTGTTAATTTAAAGTTTAAGGCAGTGAACACTTCATTGGAACGTGTTGAAACGTATGACTTCACATCCCCCTCAGGATTACCAATAAACAATAAATCTTGATTATAATAACCAGGTGGACCGGCACAAAGGTTAATTTATATGAGGATAAACCTATCTATGAAGGTGCTGTAAAGGGTTTAAGAACAGGCTGAGGATAGAGAGGGCATCCCTCTCTGGCTGACAGGTAACTGATTTCTACCAAAGTCCTCATTGATCCGTTTCATGATCAATCACAACAGCGAAGCAGTCCCAGGCTGTGTCCTCTCGCCCTGTGCTGCCGTGAGGGGAGCTGTGCCCCTACTATCACCGCCCACACCACACTTACTTTTACATAAAAGCTGGCCTGACAGGAGGACGTCCACAGGTGATCCATCAATCCACGCCAAGACAAACTACTGAGCGGAAGACCAAGTCTGGAGTAGGTAACAGTGCTTCTTTATCTCTTTTCCCAGCTACTACATAATGGCTGATTAAATAAAGTGACATCAGGGCCTTAAGCAGCTCCCCATCACACTTAACGTCCCACTGAATGGTGCTTTGTTATCTCTGTGCTTTACATGGCTGCAGATCTTTAACTGATTGGAGAGATAACAACTACTTACCCAAATTTTGCAGCAATGTCATAAACTTGCTTCTCGTGCTGCAGGACCTTCTCGCGATTTCCTTCAAACAGCAGGGTAGCCACACACAAGTGGTTGGGGTCGAACCCTTTGAACTGAGGATTAAAGAGGTGCGTTCATTTTTCATGGAAAACACTCGCAGCAAGCAGCCGGTGACGTTCACTTGTAATTATTTTTTACCTTGGTGATGTAAAATGTCTTCAACCCGTCCAAAAAGGATGTGAAAAGTGAAGATACTTGAGGCTTCAGGGCATGACCTGTGAAAACACCAGTTAAGAGTCACCACCATCTGTTTGCACAGAAGTAGGCCTGAAAAAACTGAGATTTTTTTTTTTTCACACATTAGTCATACGCTGCTTCTTCTTGCATCCTCCAGTATTCTGAGAGGGCAAGCGAGTCAGATTTATTTGGGGGTTTCAAACAAAGGAGGAAAAATAAATGGTAACATTTGAATAACTTTACAACTGGCCAGTGGCTGCCAGCGACAGCGACTATAAATCAGAGGGTTTCCGAAGGGAAGTGGGGTTGACACAGCGATATCCGTCTTCCTCACCCACACTTTTTGATTTATTCCTGATCGGACGCACAAAAGCGCCTGTGGACAAGCGAAAATGAGGGGCTGGGGCCAATGGGATGGTTATCAATCACAGCGAGACTTAACAGTTCATTTATTCCCCCCCCCCCCCACCATGCTCAAGTCTCTTCATCACTTAGTGTCCTAATTGTTTCCATTCCAAAAGGTGATTGCAGGTCTTTAGGTCTGTCGCAGCCATCATACTCGTTAATTAAATACTCAACATCCAGAGAGAGAAAATTACACCTACACTGGGCATAATTTTACTGTTAACTCCCCTCTCTGTGGTTTGGTCCTATTTTTTTTACATATCAAAACACATTGTGCTACTGACTACAACATTCTCATTTTTCATCTTGTGTGTCAAGACAGGCAGTACTAAATTGTACTTGTAGTCCCAATCTGAAAGGGACCTGTGAATACATCAACTCTCCTTACTCAACATCCAACATGATTAAAAGTGAGGACAAGCCACTAATAAGCCCAAGAAGGTATCATAGAACCACGAGTTTTAGTTATTAGTGAAAAACCTGGTCGCTTCATCTTCCCTACTTAATGCTAAGAAGTGCCTACTCTGTGAAAAGTGGAAATATAGAGGAGATAATGAGATCCCTAGAGAGTGGGGAACTTTATAGAGATCTGTGGTAATGCCAGATGCATTCCACTAGACCCTAAGAAACAACATCATAAAACTTCAATGTAACAACTACTTCATTTTGGCCGTGGTCATTTTTCATCTTGCTTCAGTTCTTTTGGTTGTGTGAGTGTGTGTTTGTGCAACTATTCTGCTCCTGAAATAATAATCAATTTAACAATTCTGTGTTGTAGAAGGCAAAATCAAATCGTTGCATGCTGTACTATTGCCATTCATTGTTCTTTTCTCAGAGGTATACAGTACATCAATGAAACAGAAACACAAACACTGGATACAGTACGAGAAACAAATTTCAGCTCAAAACAAATACGAGTACTATTATGTTGCTGGTTAAAAGGATGCCAAGTGCCACATGCTGCAAAGCTTTAATCAAAGCCAAAGTTTACATCTGGGCCTAGAATCAAAAAACACTTCCTGAAGATTAAAACCAAGTCACATAAAGTCCTACTTGTGGAGGGAAGGGTACCACAAAGCACTCATAGGCCCCTAATGAGAGTGATGTTCTCATTTAAGAGCAGTAATATGTGATACTCTAAATGTAGGCTGGGCTTTACTGTGAATGATCAAACAAAACTTACCAAATTTAAATTGTTCATTATCCATGAGTCGTATAGATGCTGGAGCACACCTCTGTAAAAAGAAAACAAACAAAAAAAATGAGGAAAAGAAAAAAAAAAGGAAGGTCCATATCAGTCTGTTAATGATTCGGCCAAAATAAAGCTGTCAGATTATATTTATTGGTGTCAACATTGAGAGCAACAGTTGGAGCTTTAGCTTCAAAGCTTTTGGTTTCTTGTTTGACATCCTGGATATACAGTCTACAGACTTTACTAAGTCATTCTTGTTGCTCGATGGCGTTCGAGATCTGACACTTATGACAAAGGCTCAGCTTGACCTCGACTTTGACTTGACTTCTACGTTTAGATTTTAGAGTCTCCAATTCATCAGACCTGCATGTCTGTGAGAGGAAACTGAAGGAAAGCGATCACAAGATAACATGCAAACCCAGTTGAGCCGTTTTAAATTCTTACTATTCAGGCCCTGACAAAACAAAGCTAACGTCAAAGATCTTGTGCTGAGATTGTTTGACAAATGCGCCACTTCTTGTCTTCTGTTACAAGTTGCACTTGCACAGAAAAGATTACAGCTCACAGCCGAATGACAACCAGCCAATCGCTGTAACTTCTCAATCTGGTTAACTGGTCTCCTCGTATGTTGTGATGCAAACTGAGAATAGGTTACAAAAAAAGGTTACAACTGGAACACTTCAGTTTTTACTTGCACTGTAGTAGCATTATTGGTGTTTGAGAGTAAAAGCCAAAATGACAGGTGAGTAACTTTAGATGCTGTTAATACAAACTAAAAACTTTTTTGCGGTATCGTATCAGTAAAAAGTCTCAACATAGATGTCTAATTATGTGTTTTACTGTGTAACAGCTAGAGAAAGTGTTGAATTTTTACTACTGGGGATAGCTTAGCTTAGGCTGGTTAGGTTTTAACGATTCGAAGATAAAAATACAACACTTGGCTGCTTTTTTGTCGCAGATCAGTTTTACACAAGTAAGTGAAAACCTAGATGCACGTGTTGCAGTTTGGGCAAAACTTACACCTCAAACACACACAGAAAGTTTCCAGCCATGTTCCAGGAGAGATTATCATGTTACCTGTTTGGCAACTTCTCGAAGACAGGCAACTCCCTGCTCAAAATTAGGGAATACCACCGAGCCATATTTCTGATATTCTGGGATTGGCCGAATCTTCATCGTTACTTCAGTAACTACACCCAGGGTTCCTGTGGAAAATCACAGTGAGATTTTGAGTGAGAAAAAGAAGACGGAAGTCAGTTCCCACAATTTATATGACCTAACCCCTTATAGAGTGGAAGTTAAGACCATTTTACAAGGTTCTGGTACATGTCCCAAGGGTCCTTTGGGTGACCTTTGTCTCACATTTCACCGAGTGGATCTGGTTTTCTACCACACACTGGGGGACAACTAAGATTTATCAGCTGAGAGCATGAGGAAGTAAAGCAAGTCTCTATCAAAGGCAGCGAGGCCAACAGCAGCACCACATATACAGATACACCTAAACCTCTGGCTGACCTCGTGACCTTGAAAACTGTCGATCATTAGCTGCTGCTGAAGGAGTCACATTGCATGTCTGTAAACCAGAGTATCTACTCTCCCTCACACAGCAAAGATGTCTGGGATTGATAGTAAAAGAACTGCTTTGATACAAACATCCAAGTTCATGGTAAACTGGGGAATATTGTTAGTAATCCCTTAAGTCTCTAAACCAAGATATTGCGTTGACAATCATCTTCCACAGTTTCACATGCTGTAACAGTATCTGCTCATTTTGTGACTTTGGACAGATAAGTCTGTACAAGGCAGTTCACTTAAAAGTTTAAAAGCCACGATGAAATGTATAAAAATAAAAATGGAAAACTTGCGAAGTGTGACCAGAAAATTAGAAACTGCTGCACAATTCGATACAATCAGCATATAAAACCCTGTAATAAATTCTACCTTTGTGAAACTTATGATTTTAGATTGCTGTTAATTCAATTCAACATTACATTTTACAAGGTTTTTTTTTATTTCTGGGAGACATGTTTGCCTATAATTGAGAATATATAGTTGAGAGGCAGACAGGAATGGGGTGATAGAGAAGAGGATAAAATGCAAAAGAAGTTGTGTCTTAACCCTTAGGCCACCCTGAAACCTGAATAATGAGGCTGTAGTTTGTGGTGTTGTTAAACTAGATTGCATAATGCTGTAAAAAAAAAAAAAACTTTCCGTACATGAGTTGGATAAACCATGCAGTCTAATGCAACACAACCACCACAAAATACACCTTTAAATGTTTTACATAGTAATAAACTGTGCATATAATGACTGAATTCCACAAACATCTGGATGAAAAATAAATGTAATTTTCGTTAAGTAGTTGATCAAGTAATCTGTAACGTACTGGAAAAGACAAGACGACATGAGAACCACATGGCAATGAGGCTGACTTTGACTTTGTATGGGCTGACAGTAAATGATACAAAGTACATGGTAAGAAAAAACTAACAATTCTTCTGTCATCCTAATGAGAACTAAATAGAATATCCAACCTAAACTATAATGATTGTTTCTACTAAAAATCACATATCTGAACCATTGTGTGGATGTTTATAGAAAAGAACATCAAAGATAACAAGGAAATGACAATTGAAGCATATTTTATCTCAAATCTTTCACTATGTGTTGTGGCACCAGCAGTTAGGTTCAGTTAAATGTCTTGTTGCTAGTAGCAACCGCTGCTGTTACAGTTTAACTGACATAGTTACAGCTACCATCATTTTGTCTGTGACCACACAAATGTTCACACTAAAATTATACTCTGAGAACTTATGTGTTGCTAATACAACATCCTGAGTAAATTATATATTTTACTCTTTTAACTTCTACTGTTATGATTTGGTGCATATTGTTACTACAGTAGATTAATTACTAAGTTGTGCTTCCTGTGTTGTTGTTTCACTGGTGGCAAGGCCAACTCCCATCTTCAGCTGTTATTGGGGTGTGTTTATGTGTGCTCCTACAACTGTGATCTCATATTACACTCTATGTATGTTAATACTGCATTACAGTCATTTTGTGGGGTGCTGGAACAATTTGCTGATTCTTTTTTGCCCATTTTAATCATCTATTTATTGTTTAAGTCATTTATCAGCACAATACTGGTGCTGGTTTCAGCCTCTCAAATGTGAGGATTTTGCTCCTTTTTTAATGAATATCTATCTATTTTGGTATGTTTAACAAGAAGTCACAGTGGATTCTCATAAATTGTAATGGGTATTTTTCACTATTTTCTGAGATTTAACAGACTCAACAGTTCTGTATTACTACAGCCGGTGTCCATTTAGAGATGCATCTCTCCTGAACATTGCTGGTTCCATTAGCAGGTTTCCTCAGCATGTTATAGTCGTTAATGAGCCCTCTAAAGTGACACTACATGTCACATGCCGCTCCCCAGTGGCCCAGTGAAAAACAAGCGACTCCATTATACACCTCAGCCAAGAAAGACCCTCAGGCTCCTCCCAGCTGACCTTAGGCAGGAGGAGCTACTGAGAGAGGGAGCAGGGAGGAGTCGGGGAGAGAGAGAGAGAGGGAGAGAGAAACAGAGAGAGAGAGAGAGAGAGAGAGAGAGAGAGAGAGAGAGAGAGAGGGTGGAGCTAGAGTGCTTAGGCAAGAAACAGAAGGTGAGCGAGTGAGGAAAAAAAGGGAGGTAAGAGCAGCAAGGTCAGAAAAACACTCATGAGGATGAACGCAATGCAATGAAATGCTAGAGTGCAGCTTAAGCCATTTTTACTGTGACGGTCTTTACTAAACCAGCCTCATCTAACAGGATTGGTATTTGAGGAGAGGGACTATTTGACTTCTGCTTTTAACATAAAACTTGAGTGGACAATCACATCCCTGAGCCTTGTGAAGCCACCGCTTTAAAATCAAAGAACTGACTCTGTGCATTATATTAGGACTGGTTGGCTTCACACACCTACATTACAGCCTCAATGGTTAGGAAGAGTTTCAAAGAGAAAGGGATTATCATTGATTATTCCAATCATTCTTTACACTGGCTGGAGCAGGGACGGGGGGGGTGGGAGGGGGGAAATACTTTGCATGCAGGCGACTTCAAGGTCAGAGAGATAGAGAGACCCGGTAGTTGTGCGGTGAATGAGAAGCTTGAGGTTTCACAGTAATTTTAATAAAATGGATGCGTTCCACTTAACATGCAGAGCGTAGTTGAGGGGTTTTGGTGTGGTGCTTTGTTGTTGTTGTGGCCTACTGTCAGACTGCAGGATGAGGTTTCTGGGGGTGAGGAGGTAGATAATTTTAATGGGACCAAGCGGTGTTGTGACCTCTTAGTTCCAGCGTTAGGCCTCCCAGAAGTACTTGCACTCCCATAGACGTGTGGTCTTGTCCCATCTCCTTCTGCACACTTTTTTAACTGTATCCCTTTTATTAAATGAACTGTACATCTGGTCAAATATTAAGACATCATATAGCATACTGCATATTTTAAGACCACAGTAAGCAAACACATAGGGTTGCTAAAAATGATTAACTATTATTTTTATTATTGATTCCTATGTGGATGAATCTGTTCTCCTTTGGTCTGTAAAATGTTAGAAAATAGTGAAAAATTACATGTCAAGTTGAAGGGCTTTAGGAAATTGTTTTCAAAACAGCTTGTTTTGTCCAATTGACGGTCCCAAACCCACAAATTCTTGGTTATTCTCACATAAGAGAAAGAAAAGCAGCAAAACCTCTTAATTGAGATGCTGAAACTAGGGAATGTTTGGCATCTTGTTGAAAAAAAATGACTTAAATGCTTAATCTATTATCAAAATATTTACTGATTCATTTTCTGTCAATTGAATAACAGTTTCAGCTCTTAGCTACATATTAAATTGAGCCAAATTTACAAGCAGATAAGGCTCCATTTTTGTTGTTGTTTAAATGACCTGTTGTGTTTGATCCCTCCTGAATTCTACTATAGTACGATGCCCAGATGGACTGATGGGGACTTCATAATTAAATGGATCTAAAAACTTGAGAAGTCCATCAATTTTACATCAGTAGAAATGTTGACAAAAACCCTGATGCATGTAAATTATTCACCTGTCACTGCTCTACATATTTGCCTTTTGGAGAGGTTCAGTTAAGGAAAACTACATAAACTCTATATAACTCACTGAACTCGCAAGTGTTCATACAGACAGAATATAAATCATGATGACTTGACATAAAATATGTCAAACATGGAAAGTGTCAAAATATGAAGCCTGATTGTAACCAGTTTAAACAGGCCTAGGAAGAGTATGGTTTAACTCAGAGTCAAATTGCACAGTCATGATGCAACTTTTAAAGGCTTAAGTGTATGAAAATGTATTATGGTAATTTATAAATAAATATCAAGTTTCTTTTAAAAAATCAGTTAGGCATGAATGAAACACATAAATCACTCTGGCTGACAATTGTTAACAATCATATTAACTAGTAATAATACTTTCATAATGTTGAAACATTTTCAATAGTTGTCTACAATTTGTCACTTGTAACTATATTTTGGAATACATTTGAGTTTAATCTTATATACTGGTCTTTTCTTGGTATTGAAATCAGTTCTAATGAGAACAAATAGAGATTTCTGCAGTGATCCCAGCTCAGTCAGGGAGCAGATTGCTGAGCTTTGTAGGGCGAATATAAAGTTTGTATCCACAGCTGTTTAACACAGTGACGCCAAGAGTCTCTGAACCTCCTCATTATGTAGGGGGAACCTGGCATATGGCAGTATTCTCTGTGGGCATTCACAAGGACAGGGCACCGCAGATGGGGTGGGGAGGGCTGGTTCCTAACTAACACCCCTCCAGATCACTTTTCCACCAAAGCTGGTTAATGTGTAAGAGGCTCAGAGCATGAGAACTGTCCCGATGTTGCTGTTTTATCACAAAGACTTAAAGACATGCACACAAACCCACATTAACACATGACACATGACACAGTTGCACATGTGCCCACATGCCTCGGTGAAGTGAAATCACATGAGAAAGTTAGCTAACCCTCTGAGCCCAAGATGAAGTGGTGAACGTCTGGCCCTGTCGACATGCGAGGGCCCTGACAGCTCTTTTCAATCACACCTCGTGGAGTCACCATCTTAATGTGGACAACCTATTAAATCAGAAACATCACAAATGACTGGATTGAGAAACAAACATATAAATAGTTATAAACTTTACTGTCAAACATTTACAAACTGTAACCAGTATTAAAATCCTATTGGCAAAAAATAGATATATTTGGGATATCTCCATGCCCCATGTGAACATATTTCATAAACAATGCTGTAGCCGCTGCATTTTGGAGGTGAGGACAAAGTCCACCAAAGTTTAGCAAATAATTTCCTTTCTAATGACTGTGCAGTAACTTGTTTGTCCTGACTGTCATGGCTGGTTTGAAACAAACATAAACAGGAAAGTAAAGAAGAGAGCACGTGACCCACCAGGTCTTCAATATTGCCGTAGATGTTCTTCTTCATGCCTGATGCTCTGGTTGCTACCCAGCCCCCGAGGGAGCTAAACTCCATGGAGTCGGGCTCATGCCCCGTACAGTAGCCGCTCTCATTAAGCTGTGAAAAAAAAGAGAAAAAAACAACAAAATGCATTTGTGCTGCAAAAATGTTTGGGAAACAATGACTTTGTAAACCCACAAGAATGTTTTAATAGCAAGAAAAAAGAATCAGCACGCAAAGGGAAAAAAATAATTGCGGGTCTGCTGCAGAATTTGACTGCTCTCGTTATGCTGCAAAGCTAAAACTCAGGTTTTATGGCATCATAGATTTTTACAACAGTCTAAAATAAACCAAGTGGAAGGAGCGTGAAAGCGCTAAAAAGAGAGATCAGTACATTATTTGGGCAGTGCCAAACTCCACTGTTTGACTGTTATGTGCAAAAATAATGGCTGAACACTAGTGCCGTGTTTAAGCATTTTTATTCATACAGGTAAATTAACAAATACAGATATTTCTACACATTTATGTGAATCTGTAAATTACACAGATTCGGTCTCAGACAGTCGTGATTGCTGTATATCCAGCTTCCACAACCCCACCCAAACCACAGAGTACTGCGAGTGAATTGTAAGTTTCTTGCCACATAACAATGTGACAATGTACTTTTGGGATTATTTGGGAGTGTCACACAAAAAGATGCATCATCCGTCAGGGTTTGAGGGGAATCATCATCAGGAACACACACATTCTCCTCAAAGAAGCTCAACCACTAATAGACTGCATCTTAAGGCAGAACATTGAACAGTAATAGTAATAATAATAATAATAAGGACCTTAAAGTACAACAACAACCCCCACCAGAGGCACTCATCACAAGATGGGGTAACGTCAGGCCTTGTTTTATCACAGCATTCCCCTGGAAGGCAGTTTATAATGCAGACCCATCTGCTCCATCAAAATGGCCCAGTCTAAATGCAGAGGTGGAGTCTGCTTTAGATGCTACACACGCATTCCTCTACATCAAACGCCTGCTCCTTCTCCATTTTTCTGAATTAGCTTGATGATGCCATCTGCTCAGGACCACAACCTCACTCTCTAATCTCTCCCCTTCAGCACTCTGCTCCTGTCTCAAACTCCTCCCTAAGCACCGTCAGACCTTCTGAGCAAAGAGTACCCAAGGTGACTGGGCATGGACAACCTGCATGTGAGTGGTCACACAGCTTGATTGTTGGCACAACATTTCACATTCATGTAAGCTCTTTCGGTTGATGAATATGGATGGATGAGCAGTACTTACCAATCTCTCCAACTCCTGACCGACGATGCCAGCTTCCACATGGGCAGTCAAATTTTTCTCGTCAATCCAGAGGATGCGGTTCTGCAGATGAATGACAAACAACAACATGACTGAGGAGGTCATAAACAATCTGTGTGACTGCTTTATGCCAGGAAAATCTATAATCTGTAATAATGTTTCAGTTTGTCATCCAACCAATGCAGCTTATAAGATCTTTGAAAAAACATTCTTGTGTGTGCCATCTATACTCCAAACCTGCCTACATCTGTTCTGTTGACTTAAAATATCTCAGGCTCAGGCATAAACTGCTCTCATCAGCAGTCCATGGAGAAAGTCCCTTGGCAGTTTGCTTACAATACTGCAAGTTTTACACTAGTATGTCCTTATAGCCTGACTGTCACATGTCTGAGATAAATGTGTACAGAGAGGCAAGGGAACGGAGACAAGAGTCAGTGTCCTCAAGGTTAAACTCAATTTAACATCTAATTCCAAATATATACCTCTTATCTGGGCTGCTGGGCACGTGCCTACCCCTACCTGCAGGAGGTCATTTCACACCTGCCATCAATTATTCACCAGAGGTGATAAAAGTTTATGTTCCTACCATACTGCTTCTTTCATGTGCTTCCATTGGAGCCACCTCACCTCTGACCCCTGACACAGAACACTGGCCACTGGTGTCTAGCACCAAACTCCAGGACTAGCAGCATCCAGACGGCTTATATATCATCTTCATGTGGGCCTGGATCAAAGGGCTATAGTGTGCTGGTGATGATATTCACTATTTTATATTCTATCAAATGAAACATTATCATGTTCATGGTGAGAGCTCTGTTATTTCATTAAGAGTCATGGCTGATGCCAAAGTATCATATTTGTGTCCCAACTGGACACAATGTATATATTTGTTCATATTAAGGCTGCAACTAATGATTAACTTTATTATCAATTGCTATTCTGAATAATTGAAGAGTGAAATAACAGTGAGAAATGCCTGTCACAGTTTCCCAGAGCCCAAAATGATGTTTTAAGATTAGTTGTTTAGTCTGACCAACACTCTAAAATTAAGTATTCAATTTACAATCATAATACAACATAAAACAGACAAAATATAATGCAAGCCATTACAGTAGCCCTACAATAAACACTAACTTTGAGAAAGACGAACAACGTTTAATTTGTGTTCAGACAGTGTCAGACTGATGAATCTGAGGCAGCAGTCTGTCATGGTGCTGTGTTGCATTACATTATATTAAATGGCATATTTAATAGTAAGTCTACCTCCATGTACCTAAAGAAAAATAAACACTTTTAAAATTAATGTAAGCCAGTACATCACTACTAAACACAGCATACAATGACCACAGACATGCAGTCTCAGTAGAAACTCGACATTTGAAGTTTCACAGTGCGAAAATTGATGAAAGTCTATCAGCCTGCATTTGATTTGGTTTCAGGTTCTCTTGCCATTAATTAGTGAAGATCAGCTCTTATGAGTACAGACAGAGGTGTTTACATACCATCTGTGAGGTATCCAGAGAGACAATGGAGCGAGTTTCCTCCGGGGGGCACTCTAGGGCACTAGAGACACTAGTCCCTCCTGGTGGAAAAAACAACAGGAGTTATAATCTTAAAAATATCTGAACAATATGAAAGCCTCCAAATGGACCACGTGAATATACTGGACAGTTTCCTGGTGTCATGTTTTAACACACACACAGCTGCCTATCATGTCCATCCCTTAAACTGTTGCTTCCTGCACCTGTATAGACTGCATGAATCCAGGGCTGGGTCCTTACATAACTACACAAATTACATACTGACTAAAATTTGTCCCTTGCACCAAGTATCAAAATCTGTCAAATAATTAAAGTTGGCATCAAATACTTTGTCAGGTTTTGTTTACATCTTTTTTGATCATAAGTTTGGAAGTTTAAACCATTTCACTTTAGTAAAGTTCTTGTATCACTTTTTGTATTAAGACATAATTAAGCACTGCTGTATTATATAACACAGCAGTTTTAAAAAAACCACATTATATCAAAGTAAGGTATCAATCAATCAGACTTTCTCTTATTTCAGAAAGTAATGTAGACGAGCTGGGCACTTTAATATGTTGAAATGTTTGCAGTAAAAAATGTATAAAACACAGCAAGTAGGTGTGCAAAGTGAAAATAGCTAATCCTCAGAATATAACTGATTACATTTTTTAAAAATGACTGGAAATTTTTGTTGCATAAATATATGACTGATCTTTATTGATTATATTATTCTCATGAAACTGTTCAGAAATTGCACTAATACTTTTAATTAATTAATATTCTGCCATTTTGCCGTTATGATATAGTTATAGTAGTGAGTAGCAGTGATTAATAAAGACACCAGGCTAGAACTGAACTAGAGATACTGTGATTACATCATGTGCTTAGACTGATGATATATTTTTTTTTATTTGTTTCAGTACAGAAAACAAACACAAGAAGACATGAAATTTTGCATAGCGTCCTGTCTGCAGGACCTTATTAACAACATTGACTCAATAATTATATTTGAGTTCACCAATTAAAAAAAATTCACCAGCATAGGATGTGAATAAATAATACATCAAAGAACATAAAATATAAATACACATCTAGCATCCTGAACAGTACAACACTGCCAATGATGCTGATTAGAGTCTTTTATTTCATGACTCACCTCCGTATGGTATCAAACAAACATTGTGTTTGCACGCCAGTTCCACAATTTTCACTACATCATTGTGGCAGTCTGCAAAGACACAGAACATTGTTTTTTTTAAAATGACAGGCCATCACAGTAGAAATATTTCCATTTGTCATCCTCTATTTCATTCATAAATTAATCCTTCTCATAATAATAAGAGTCGACACATTGCGAAGGAAATACAGGATGGCACACTGCACTACATGTGTACAGAAGACAATAAATAAATATATACGGCCTGAGCCATTAGAGCAGGGGGAGCAGCAGGAAGGCAGGGTGCATTGTGATTTGCCTGATGGTTGTGATTTGCCCGGGGCTTTCCTCAGGCGGAGTCAGACTGCGTGAAGCTACGCTCTCTGGGGTGGGATGTGCTGGATCGATACATACATGCTTTAGCCAATCACAGGGCCCACATCCATTCACAGTGGAATGGTGGGTGAGTGGGAAGAGCGGCAATACCCACCTACATGGATGTGCTTTACTGGGCTCAAGTGCTTTTAGAGGCGGTGAGAAATGCCTTAATTCTGGTGCGTTTTGTTATCCAATTAAACACACAGCTTCGGCCTATGGATCGCAGTTCAGCAGATTTAACCTACACTTAAAATACACGGCTTGACTTGGGGGGGACAACGGAGGAATGCAAATTACAGGTTAAAATATCCATTAGATACTTAGTAAATAAGAGTTTGTGTGCATGGTAGGAAAAATAAAAATTAGGTGCCAGTGTGGATGAAACTATGCTTACAGTTGCCTGGTGATTTGCTGCCCATTTGGGAGACTGCTAATCAAGTTTCGACCATCAGTCAACACTCATTTGCATGATAAAATAGTGCCAGCCATAACAACAGAAAACCAATCTCAGAATCATAATTCATGGGAGTATTGTGCGGGGCCAGACCGTGGAGTATTGGGTGTCAACCGTCCTCCCCCTGACGCTTCTTATTAAGCTTCCACTCATACATATTAATATCCCTGCCTCTGCAGAGATTAACCCTTTAAATCACCAACGCCAGAGGGGGATATCAGCCGTGATACGTGGGAGGAGAAAAACAGACCAATAAAAGCAGAGAGATGACACAGCTTCTGAACTCACTTGGCCATACCACCATGTCTGGAATACGACCGAATTTCCCTTCTCGCAGAGCAAAGATCTCGTGTAAGCAATGCCCTGGAAGAAAATACAGGAATTAGGGATTAGATGACAGATCATTACAATTTAAAACACTACTGCAGGATTCAAAGTCCAGGGTTATGCAGGTTGAAGTTTACAAACATAAAAGGTTACAATGTGGGTGATTTTTTTTTTTTTTTTTCTCCCAGCATGCCTTACCATGGGCACGAAACACCCGGTCCTCTGCATCGTGAGAGAAGGGAATACTTGTGGATTTCAGATTGTCCACGAAGGCCTCGTTAAGAGTGGGAGGCTTTACAGCGCTGCTATTCAGAATGGGCTGAAACAAAACAAACCATTGTAGTTAGTTGGTTGTGGCAGCTGTGACTGAGTGCTGTAATTTTGCCATTCACTAAAAGACACAACAAATAAACATGAATTGCACTCACTGTTGCCGGAGTTTTGTGCTGCAGACTGGCTCCAAACGTGCTTTCAAACCAATCTTTAAGACCAGGGATGATCATACCACTTAATCTATACCTGAATTGTGTAAAAGGAGAGACAGTCTGAATAACCAATTTAAAAAAAAAAAAAAAAAAAAAAAAATCAACTATGCCTCATGTATTAGTGATTTCCAGTAGTGCAAGTCAAAACCCTCAATTGAAAAGATCTAAATGCTTGACTGGGCTTATTCATTTGGAAAATCAGATCTGTGTCTAATAAGAATAGAGTGTGAGGTTTGACTCCAATGAGGTTATTTGGGAAGCAGAGCAGCAGTGACAGTGCTGACCGTGTGATCGCTCTCACCATCCCTTGCATAATTGAGCTGCTGGCACAGCCTGGGCCAGCCCATCTGTGGTCTGCCTTTGTCCAAGAAACCATGAAACACACTCTATAATAAAAAAGCCTCTGTTACAGTGAGCGCGGAGGAGGAGAGCACCGTCTCTGACATTCATTCAACCGCGCCCAAGCCTCAGTCACTGTACGCCGCCCAGGTAGCTTTTCAGTGGAGAGGGCCACGGAGCTGTGGCAACTGCTTGCACAAGAGGAGACCATTTGCTGCACAACGTCCTGTTCAGCTCAACTCATTGCTCAAAGTACATCTCCTGATGCACGTTGTGCCAATTCTCTGCGTTTGCAATCTGACAGGCAAGGCTGCTTGTTATTACAAAAACAAGGCCCATCTCTATCTCTGCTCTTGTCATGTGAAACAGAGATAAAATGTGGAGCAGAGGACATAAATATAAAAGAGCTATCATTTCTGGTGCCAGTGTAAACTGAAGCCAGGTGCAGTCAGGTTGAGGACAACAGGCTTTGTGTCTGAACACACGGACATTCAAACTGAATCTCTCGTCTCCGACAGTCAAATGAATAACTCCTCAGAGACACATCAATAATTACTGACATAATATCTTCCATTTTTGAGCAAATTGGAGAGAGGCTTCTGTTAATGAGCAACAGAGTTTGAGGCAAGCTGAAAATCACAACCAGTGACCTTCTCAGATGACATTTAACAGTTCAAATGCCTACCACTAGGTGGCAGTAGCACCACATTGCTGTGAGTGTAGGAAGGAGGCAGCAAATGATTTCAAAAGCTGGGTTCACAGTATGGGCTGAGAAAATGATCAATGCATAACTCCAGCCTCCAGTCACACGGAGAGTATGAATGCTGAACCGAGACACAATGGCTGTACTAAAATAAGATCTGCAAATGAGATCTAGTACTGATTGGTCTCATAAATAAATTATCAACAGATAAGCACAAACTGTACACCAAGGAACTGATGTGATATTATACTGTACCTTTTGCCGGTAAATTCTGCTTGACCTTTCTTGTTGAAAAGGAATTTTGAATCGCTGTATCCCCAGCCGTTCCATTTCATAATCTCCTGCCTTTGGAAAAACAAATATTGGCAGAGGTTAAGTTAACAACTCATAATCCTTACACTAAAGTTAAGATGTGACATTAAATATATATTCAGAGAAAAAAGCAACATATAAATTTGATTCCAAGGGGGAGGTAACCTGTTATATTCTTAATTTGTCACTGTGATAATGATGATATAAACATGATGCATGATAACGGCTTGGCATAAACAATTTCACCAAGACAAAGAGAGAAAGAAAATTCCTTCCTGGTGATCTGATTCTTCATGTTGACATTTGAACACCCAGGCACACGGCAGTTTGCTGGGGAAAGTGTCACAGTTTTCTTATTTTATTCAGTTATGCACAACCTTTTCAGTCATCTGAGGTGGGGTTGGCTATCAGTTGGCAAATATACAGTAGGGGAGGCTGCAGTCGACAGTATTATCTGGTTGCATACAACCACATAACGCTCAGCACACAGGCATGCAAACACACAGCTAGTTGACATGGAAATGCAGAAGCAGAAAAGAAAACTTTCACACAACATATCCATCGTCAAAGGATGATAGCCAAAAGCAACAGACACACCCTTTGCTGTTGCGCTTTGCGTATCCCTTCCAACATGTTAAAATGTTTTACATTTATGGCACCCTGTAGGGTATCTTATCCAGAGGTGAATTCAGCACTGCTCAGTTTTTATGATTAGGCCAAAACCATCAGTTCGAGAGACATTTGGAAAACTAAGGATGCAACTTTCTCTCCCAATACCGATGCCTGAACTCCACAGTATCGATCTCATAGCAGTGATCTATTTTACCCCAAAATTTAAAAATCTGATTTTTATTACGTTGTCAAAAAACCTTATTATTTAGATCTGTCACATCATGGCTGATACACAATATGCTTCATAATGTCAGTATTGAATGTGGCAGCTGAGCTAATAAGCTTTAGGTAAAAAAAAAAAAACTAAGCAGATATCTACTTTAACAGCAAACAAGAACCAGTCATACTTTCTGTGCTTTGCTGTAGAAACATCAGCCACACTGGAACGTAGCCAAGAGGCCTCTAAATTGGTTCCCCCAAAATGGCTGTGCTTACTATGCAAAGAGTATGTGGAATTTCTCAAACAAATGCTACTATGCTATTACTGTTGAGGGCTATTCCACTATAATCACTGTCTTCACAACCAAAGACAATGCTAGGAAGGGAGCTCTGCAACTATAACTCATGAGTCACTCGGGATGGGACGCTAACACGGTGAGGTAAAAGCCATAATTAAGATTAATACCTGTCAAATGGGGCTTCCTATAAATCCAGAGTGAGAGCAGAAAAAGAGAGTGACACTGAGTCCTTCTTGATATTAATCCTTGACACCATTGATGTGCTGCTGTCATGGCTGCTGACTAAATATGTATCAACAAAAAAGGCCAAGTGTTGTTAGTGAGTACAGACTGTTGTTAGTAACAGACACTTTAGTCTTTTGTCTGAAGAAGCAAGAGTAGATCCTTATGAATTAGTTTTGATAGGCTGAGTCAGAGATGCTCTTTCACATCTGTGTGCATCTATCTAATTGATAGTTGGATTAAATTGTGATGGCTAAACACACTCCTCTACACGTGTTTCATCTATTTTTTGTTCATGTTTTTTACATTTTATGTACATTAGTCTGTGTGATGTAGTCTGTGTGTATTCTGTGTTTTACCTGTCTTGTTAGCTGCAACACAAATTTCCCCTTAAGAAAAATAAAAGTTAATTTTGAAAGTTAAAGTTGAATAAAAAAAATCAATGTGGGAGTAATGTTGCAGCAGCTTTAAATACTCAACTGAAATATATCCTATCAATATCAAATAAAAGAAAAAAAAAACTGCACTACCAAATATTTTTATACAGTTTGCTGCTTGAGTGTGCATTTAATGCTTAATACTACAGAAACAACTACAGATAAAAGCTGTGGATAATGTCAATCATAGCCAGAGACTATGATCCATGATGAGGTAAATGAGAGATGAGTGAAGACACATTTAAGCTGTTTACTGATAGCAGAGGAGGTGTTGCAGACATCTTAAAATAGATGTGTAGATGAACACAGCTGATTGTGCCTCTCAATATAATGAAAAACAACTCAACAGCACCACAAACTACATCCTCCAAAATGCCTGTGCAGTTGCATCAACACCTTTCTAAAACAATTTCAACAAAAACTGAACATTATCACCATTAAAAAAATTAAAATCTAGTTTTGTTTATGCATTATTTTGGCTAAGTGTACTCAATAAACTGCTAGTTAAGTATATATAAGGCACTGCTCATCCAAATGAAAACATATCCCTTTAACAATGCATCGGTGGTAGTTGCAGTGTCTGAGTGTTTCACTGAATTGTCGATAAATCTGGAGCCGAGATCCCACTCAACCGGCTAATCAGGATTTTTGCCTGAAACCACTTAACTGACCACACAAGAAAGGCAGCAGAGTGGATGTCTGTGAAATGGTACAAAGGCTGAACTGAGGAAGTCTCTTGGTACTTCTCTAAACAAACCGGAACTATTTGCCATTTTATTATTACGGGACGGTATGTGGTTAAGTACTAATAAACAAGAGGAAGTGCCAAATGGGTTCCTGTTAGAGAGACATTATATATTTATCAGTTTATACTTTGCCTTTTTCTGATGTCCCATGTATTATGTGATATGAAACCTTCTGACTGTTTACTTATCAAACTGCATACACAGAAAACTGGGAATGCTCAGACTGAAGCTCAGCAAAATATTTGGTGAAAAGGCCATGGCTGCAAGACATAACATTTTACAATATTATCACAATATCATATTGACAAGAACACAACATGACAGGTTTCACATGGCCAAATTCCGTAAAGGACTGGTTAACAAATTTCAATGTCATATGACTGCTGAAAGAGGTTTTTTTCTTGCTGTAATCATTCCTCCTGTTCATATTGGCTATTAAATGTGCTTTCAAAACCCACAATGTGTCCACACAGTCATTTTGTGCACAAAATAAAAGCTTATCAGAAGCTTTTGTGAGGCTTCAACAGTCTGAGTTAGTCATATCAAGTCGATATCTGCTGCATTTACAATCATTTGTTTTTCCCTGTTGAGCTGCAGTGGAAGTATAGTAACAAAAAGAGGGACTTTGGCACTAAAAAGACTGTAACGTTGAAAGATATCAACTTGATATGACTCATTTGGACGGCTGAAGCTTCATATTAGCTTCAGATAAACTTTTAAAGACATTTTTGCACAGAGGGAGAACTGTGGATTTCATCCGTCATCACTTACACATTAAGTGCATTATGTAGGGATCTTCTCATGTCAGTATGAGGGGCAGGAATGATTACAGCAAGAAAAACCTGTTTCAATGTTCATTTCTGCACCTGATTGTTGTTTTAAGACGGTCTTAAAAAATTGTGAAACCACCCTTTTAACTCTTTTGCTCATTTACACAACAGCCCCGGCTGTTATCTGGGGCTGACACTAGATGTCAGTACAGCTTGGTGGTGTTTCCTCAAGAGGAACCGGGCTACACAATAGGTTGAAAGTCAGACCACCACTTGTCCCGGCCAATCAGATCAGCAGAGGAGACAGAAGTTTCACTGTCTCCCCCGTCACTTGTTACAAACTACATGCTTTTCTGAGTCGCCCCATATCTTCAAATCCCTTCAAGGACTAAATCTCAATTATTCGCCTTCTAAACATATGTTAGCATGTTTACTTTAATAATATCAACTGAAATAAACCATATAGCTCACGTACTGTTATTGAAAGTCAAAGTTAGTTAATCAAACAGCACATAATGACTGTTTATTGCAATATCAGCTGCAATGATATTCGACAAGTTGCATTTAAAGTGTTGATCTAACGGACTTCATCTGAGGCAGCAGAAAATGCCAGAAGATTAGCCATAACGTTAGCACTCGTGTTGAGCTTTAACAACCTCATTAGACACTGACAATTATGATATGACAAATTAGATTATCTATCAAAAAGTCACAGAGATAGCTGCAGCTGATTAACTTTAAGAAAGTCGACTAAACCAACGTTAAACTTTTGAATGTGTGAACCTAACCGCACCCACTCCGTTGCGAATGAATGGCTAGCTAGCAGGCTAAACTAAAAAAAAAAGAAGACCCGCTTTACTCATGTCTCGCTAAGTTATTAAGGCTTGGAAAAAGGGTGAAATACAGCCAGTCATTGTCTGTCACCCCGCTGGTTCTTGTTTAGCTGGTAACCCGCTGATGTTTGACTTAATAACTAGCTAAAACCACAGAGGATGGACCCTCGTCCACCGCTCGTCCACCGCTCCATCACAGCCTTGTACCTCCTCCTCGGCACCGTCTTCTCCTCAGTAACGTTGGACACATCTGCCTTGCTTCCCTGGGCTTTGCACTCCGCGGCTAGGACGGCCGGTTCTCCATCCACCGGTGTCTGTAAATGTCCGGCAATTATCCTCAGTCTTTGCTGTGCAACCCTTAGCCTGTCGGAGCTGCCGCCGCCGCTGCTGTTGGACGCCATGCTGCTTCCGTGTTTGTGAAGGGAGGGAGCGGATGGATCCATGAGCGGCTGTCAGAGGTCAGCGCAGGGAAAGCGTGCTGCGTTCAGAGCCCGTCGAAAATATCACAATCTGTCCACATGACTGAACCAAAAAAAAAAGGGGGGGTAAATGCCCTGTCTGGGAGAATGGAAATTTTCTGTTGCCACGTTTGGGAGTTGGAGAAATAGTATATGATACATTATAGTCAACTCAAGTCGAGTCAGTTTTATATGTACAGCTAAATATCACAGATAACAAATTTGCCTCAGGGGGTTTTACAATCTGTACAGCAATACCACATCCTCTGTCCTTAGACCCTTGATTTGATTAAGGAAAAAACTCCCTAAAAAAAAAACTTTAACGGGAAAAAATGGAAGAAACCTCAGGAAGAGCAACATAGGAGGGGTTCTTCATATTTATTATAAATCCTTTATAATTTTGTTATCCTGTTCCATGCTGTATTTATGTAATTTGTCTTTCTCGTTCTATTATGTACACACAACATCTACTGCACATCTGTCCATCCTGGGAGGGGGATCCTTCCTCTATTGCTCTTCCTGAGGTTTCCCCCGTTAAAGGTTTTTTTTTTTAGAGTTTGTCCTTATTTGAATTGACCATCTATGGATAGAGGATGTTGTATTGCTGTACAGATTGTAAAGCCCCCTGAGGCAAATTTGTGATTCAGGCTATACAAATAAAATTGACTTGACTTGACTTGACTTGATCCCTCTCCCAGAACAGACAGACATGCAATAGATGTGTGTACAGAATAGAACACAATTTACAGAAATACAGCATGGACAAACAGGATAACAAAATTATAATGGATTTATAATATGAAGAATGTGATCAAGAGGACGCTGAGCAGCTTCCAGATGCCGCCAAATGGAATAGAACCTGAGCCATGCGACCGCCATTGCCATGGCGACTTGAGAGGAGGACAGACTACACATGCAAACAGGAGAGAAAGAGACAGGACATCATCCACACAGGAGAGAGAGACATGAGGTGAGGCTGAAACTTCTGCAGGAGTTAGGGGATTATAGAGATGATTATGAAAAAAATTATAACACAATGTCATTTAGTAAATCTAAGTTACTTTGTGGTATGTTAAATGGTTATTAGGTGTGAAATAATTAATCAATTAGGTGACTGACAGAATTAACTGTATTTGATTAACAAATTTGTTAACTGAATACATTAAATTTTCTTTTCCATCATATGCTACTTCTCTAACTCCCAAGCATGGCAACAGAAAATTTCCATTTTCCCAGGCAGGCATTTGCCTCTTTTTGGATCAGTCATGACCCAAAAACACATTTGTTAATCAAATACTTGTTGCAAAAGATTTGTTTGTTCTAGCCTCTCAGTTTTGAGCATTTTCTGCTTTTTATTGTCTTACATGATAGAACATTTATTTTACATTTTGTCATTTGGCAGTCACTTTTGTCTAAAGGGACTTTCAAGTGAGGCAAGAGGAGCATTAGAGGACAGTGACTCAAAAGAGCCGTGGTACATTTTCTCAAGTAATACAGAGAAAGAGCGCTAGACAGAAGTTTTGTTATTATTATTATTATTATTATTATTATTAAAGTAAGAAATGACAGGAAGTAGACAAGTGCATAAGAAATACCAGAAACAACAGGTGAGGTGAGTAAATTGAATATGTTTAGGTTTTGGACTTTAGGTTGGACAAAACAATCAATGAAAACAAACTCTTATTGGCAGATTAATCAGTATAAAAACTAAAACTAAAAAAAAGTATCCTTATTTGCCACCCTAGTTCAGATATATGTAAGTTTAGGTGTGGTGCACATGGTTTTAGGTCAGGGCAAATATGAGGGAATTACACTTCCACCTGTTATTATTATAAGGCTCATAATAATGCATTGATCCCCAGTACAAAAATGTTATTATTGTATGTTTTTATTCTCTCTTTGTCTCACTTTTAACCAGAGAATTAGGCTAAACATAGTTACACCGACATGCTCTTTACATTCTGGAATAAGAGTTTACAAGGAGCACCTGAAGGCACCATTATACGTATTTCCCAGCATGCCTTGCTGTATAGGACTGGTTACATATGCTCCATAGACTGTTGAAGCTGGCATTTACCGTCCATTTGCATAAACTAGTTGTGAGGAAATGACAAAAGGAATCCAGCCCGACTTCTTCTATGATTACATGACATACCATTCAAGAGGACAAGACGTCACGTGCTAAAAAAATAGATTTTGATAGTTTAAAAGACTATTGAAGTGAAATGTTGATTACAAATGATACATTCATAAACTGCTTGTCAAGTGAAATACTAAAATGATGAAATGATGAAATGAAGCAAATGCAAATGAACAAATGTTTGATTTGGGAGAGAATAGTGTAAAAACAGTGGACCATATGGAAAGAAAAGTGGAAAAATACAGCTGATGAAACATATTTTAATAGCAAATTTTAATTTTGCACATTTTCTACCAAGTTGCCTTCATATATTGTAACATTTGACTGAATATTTGAAACTGGATGGTTTAACTTAAACCTGTGATGATAAAGCTATAGTTTTAGGCCAATAATTTCAAAAATTGTATTATGCACCACATTTTTAAAATGCATTATGTAACTCACTGTGACAATCAAAGCAGCTTATGTGTTGGATATGTAACGTGGGTTTAAAAGCTGAGAATAACTTGAATGTGACTTCACTGTTTACCTTTCTACCTCACCTCCACTGAGTCACCTGACCAGCTTGACTACTGTTTCCATATGGCACACAGCAGTGCTCTAGTCTAAGTAATGATTTAACGCAAAGTTAAAGTATATAAATCACCAGCAACTGTACTGAGATCATGATACCATGTTTAAATCATGTTTAAGTTATCAAAAAAAAGGACAGAGGCTGCAACAAATGCTTAAAACAGAGAGGAACTTTATTTGAGTAAACAGTCATTAGTCAACAGAAATATTGCACCGTGCAATAAACTAAAATATCCAGATGCTTGAGGATTTATTTCCCACATGGTCAAAGTATTAACTCCCAAAACAAAGTTCTGTAATGCACTGACTGCAAACAATTAGAGTCTGAGTGTATCACAGAACTTTATTTGGAAAGCCACAGTGCCACCTCATAGGTTTGTCCTTGTGCAGAGCCTTATCCACCTCACGACTGGGTGCTCCTTTAACCTGTAGCAAGGGACAAAAACCAAGAGAATGAATTATCTTTTTTTATTGTCTCTTATATTGCCTTAACACAAAACATTTAATTTAATGACAGCAGATTTCACCTTTAGAATGAAGCTAGTGTGACTTATATGAGACTAGAGCACAAGAAAGTTACGAGCTGAACGCTTTAAGGACTGGGCCTAAAGCCTTGCTGTGTGGTGGGTCCTCCCTATAGAGTCACACAGGTAGAGCAAACCAGATGGAGTCTTCTTTCACATTGTCAGTTCTTTACCCAAATGATTAAATGATTAAATATTACTAGTTGTGCATGTACAGTAGTTGACCCTTTAATTCATACCCAAAAATGATCCATATATGTATTTACTTACCTCTTAAAGCTTGACCATCTGTTTGGTTGAAAAGTTAACCTATTAACGAGTCTCTATATCAGCTGATATTTTTTGAAGTTTCCAGTTTTGGTGGTACTTCAAACTGTATTAAGATTATTTCACTCCTGTGCCACTGTGTCATTGATTCTACCTGTTGAGCTTTGACAACTTTTTCCCGAATTCAGCAGGCCCCTGGAGGATGACCTTTTCCCCAAACAATGTAGATAAATATGATAGCAATGAGGAGTGCAGAAGGCCAGCTGAGCTCCAAGGGTATTATGTTACTCCAGTTTAAAGGTAGTTAGTACACTTACCAGTTCAACAGCATTCAAGTGACAGGAACTTTAGAGGTGCAACATAATTAAACAAAACAAATCATGCCATGTTTCAATCATTACCTTGAAAATGATTAGAAGTTATATGAGAAAGTCCTGCAAGTCATACTGTACCTGATATAGGTAGACGCAAGGCACCAGCTGCAATCCAACACGAGGGGCAAATAGTCTAGATCATAAAATGCAAAAGCAGAAAAGCGATCTGAGGACATTGCAGGCCACGGATAGATTCGCAGTGCAAACGCCTGTTTTCACTGCGGTTGATGTCCGTCTGCGGACTTGCAGCGCTCTAATCGTAAGGTGGCTACAGCCGCTTTTACCTTTTCTTCCCCCAGTCCTGTGCAGTTCACTATATGCAGCTGGAAGAATGTCGACGTGGAGCTGCCAAACGTGAACGCGTGTTCATGAACGCGCTCGAGGAGGGAAAAAATTGGGCTTTTTAGTGTAATTTCACGCAGTGGCACAGTGGGCTGCACTTCAGTGTGAGGTTCTTTGCAGATAGGTGCTAGAGCCAGGAGCCTGTCTTATTACCTTGACATATTTTGAAAGCTACTTTACATCGCGATCCGACTTCTTATTTACGCTGAGGTGTCAGTATGGCCCACGTTTAATTAGCTGTGTGGATTTAATAAACCTTAACAACTTTTTTAAAAACAGGAGTAGTCTTGGATTGCGAGTTCATTTTAAGTTTAAATTTCGCAGTTAATGGCATATTAAACTGAAATACTACACGTCCGTCCACCAGAGGTTTAAGAACTCAGATATTTCACAAGTAAAAGTAAAGCGAAATACTCTCCTAATTATTAAGTACAAATCCTTCATTCAAATGTTTACTTGGGTAATATAAAAGAGGAGGCCTATTATCAGAAAAATTAAAAGCAGTAGATAAAGATAGTCTATTCAAATCCTTTACCTAGTAAAAGTAGCAATACCACATTGTAAAAATACTAGTATTACTAGAAAAAAAGTACTTAAAATAGCCAAACTAAAAGTATTCACAATACATAATGGCCCCTTTCAGAGAGTTACATACACTTAGGGAGCCCTCAAGGTCCTAAAAGATTTAATCTTATTGGCACAAGATAGTATTTCATGTGCACAAGTTATTATCAAGATGAAAAATATTCTTTTTTTCAGGATTTCAGGAGCTCTCCAGTTAGTTTTGTTGCAGGAAAAGTTACAACTTTATTATTTTTACTAGTAAACTCATCCCAGCAGAAAACACCTGTATGTGTATGCATGGCTTTTAATCTTAAATAATGCATCCTATTTTATAAGTTGAACATATGTTTTGTAGGTAAAACAAAGTAAATAGCAATTATAGTTGAAATGTAGTGAAAGTAAGTAAGTAAGTAAATGTAGTGGAGTACACAGCCTACCTGTTAAATAAATGGAGTAAAGTGTAATATTCCCACCTGAAAGGAGCAGAAGTTAAAGTACTGTAAATTGGAAATACTCAAGTAAAGTAGAAGTACTTAAAATTGTATAAAGTACAGTACTTGAATAAATGTACTTTCCACCATTGACTTAAAGTAAAAGTACTCAGTATGGAGAACGCCTTCTTTCAGAGTGGTAGGTATTATAGTAGTCTATATTATTGGATTATTATTATTGATACATTGACATTTAAGTAGCAATTTAATGCATCAATGTTGAACCAGTTTTAACTGCATTTACTGTTGGGTTGTTAAATCTAAAGCACCAGTAGTGGAAGACATATTCAGACCTAATACTTAAGTAAAATTGGTAATACCACACTTTAATGATACAAACTCCATTACAAGTAAAAATTCTGCTTTCAGAACCTAAAGTACAAAAGTTGTATCAGTAAAACATGTTTAAATAAGTAAAAAATAGCCTCCTTATTAGCCCCTTAAACTATATAATTATGTGAAATGTTATTGGAATATTATTACATATGTATTAATGTTAAAGCAGCATTTAAATGTTGTAGCTGTTAAGAAAGAGCTAATTGTAACTACTTTATATACTGTAGGGATAGTTTAATCAAACAAATACATTGTATCTTATTTACTACTTATCACATGTTTTGTATACAAAATCTTAATATGTAAAGTAACTGGTAACTACAGCTGTTAAATACAGTGAAAAGTACAATATTTCCCTCTGAAATGTAGTGAAGTAGAAGCATTAAGTAGCAGAAAATGGACATATGTTAGTACAAGTACCTCAACATTGTACTCTAGTGAAATACAGTACTCAAGTAAATGTACTTTGGTCATATGTAACTGGACATATGTTTTGCTTGTGTACAGATTTGCATATGTATGTATCAAAGTAAAATAATTGTATAGTGGAGAAAAAATGTGCAATCCAAACTGTATTTGAGTAAGTGTACATAATTACTTTCCACCACCGCTGTCCACTCAACTCATTAGTAAGTTTACAATAACTTCATAGGTTACACTACTTTTTCATTTTCTAATTCAACAAAATCTTTATTGTCAATGTATCAATTTTAGGACAATTAAGATGAATATACAATATGCACTAAAGCATATTTGGCCCCTATAACAGTTTTGTGGTGGTCTGCCAGTTGCAGTGGGTCTGTCTACAGTGTTTCCACATCACAACGGGACATTGGGGCCCCAGGGCCTCCACGTCCACACCGAGCTGTGTGACCAGCAGGGGGCGCTATGAAACAACCAAAACTTTTCTGGTGACGGAGTTACAATTAAAATGGTAGATGTGGTTTCTTGTTTCATAATTACATAAAAATGAGCTTACAGGGATCTCAAAATGTAAAAAAATGATGTTCAGAAATTCAGACTAAGAAGATTTTAGTGTCTTTAATGGTTAGACACAGTGGCACGTGCTAAGATATTTTTATATAGGGCTATTTATTTATAATCACGTGAGCGGCAATCTTTACGACTTTCAGAGCTCAAAATGTACATATACATATTATTTAATGTTTTTATTTGGTAGTGTGATATCTCCTCGCTGCTCTGCTCAGCCTAGCGGGCGCCACACGCATGCACAGCCCGTATCTATCGCCTCATAGGCCGGTGAGGGGGACGATCCCGGTGCCGCAGCGGTGGGCAGGGCCATCATTTCCGTAACGATCATTAGATTAGAGGAAGCAATATTTCCCTCAAATTCAGCCACCGCGTCGGACTATCGCTACCGGACTTCATCTCGCCATTTCAACCTGCCAATTGAGGAATAATACACTCACATACACACACACACATATATATTTAGGCCTACATAAGGCGTTTCTTTACGGCAAGGCAGATCTCCATGATGATGGAAATGGAGGTGATGCATTCCCGTCAACAGGTAGGCTAAATAACACATTTTTATTGGGTGATCACTACAGAAGAGATCAATTGACAGGCTGGCAGTGCCCCTTAATTCCCTTTATGTGATCTAACGGAGAGGAAGAGACGTGTTTATAGTTCAGGGCAACTTTTTAAATGTTTGTCCCGGATCAATTCATCTAAACACAGTGACAAATCAGCTTATGGCGTAGTTAAGACGTTATAATGTAGCGTCAGTATAGAGAAGACTTCCCTTTCATTAGTTAGATATATTAAGGTTGCCCTCTGTACCGCTTTCAGTTCTGCAAGTCATCGAGTTGTGACGTTTTTTTTTTCTCGGCAGGAAGTTAAATAAGTCTTATATAAAAACCAGGTAGAAATATTGCTGTTTGTGGTGATATTTTAAACAAAATGACATTGTTGCCTTTGCCCTGACAAGTTGGGCAAACAGAAAACCATGGGCTGTCTTCTTTTGGGTTCTTTTTCCCGTAAGTGTGTCTCCCTCCTCCCCCCTCCACCCCCTTCCTCCAAGCATGTGATCCCATATCTGATAAAGGCAACAGCTTGAACCGCTGTGAATGATTTCTATAAAGGCTATACTGTTGCCTCAGCCTTTGCTGTTTGTCTTTTAGTGTATTTTGTAAAAAAAAACAAAACAAAAAAACAAAACAAAACAAAAAACAAAAACAAAACGTACACACACAAGCTCAGTCTAGACTTGTTTTCCCAATTGTTCATACACATTGAACAAGATGTTGAACATGAATTATTTTTAAGTATAATTTTTGTGGCCTTTAGTTTAACTTGTCACAGTCAAAGGTAGGTGGAAGTAAGTAAGGACAGAAAAAGGGCAGTTTTGGAACATGTGCGACTGTGTTTCATCATCCTCGGTCAAGGGTGGATGTCCACTGGCTTGTGATAAACTCCAGGAGTCAGGTCCCCTTTTTGAGGCCCTTTGTGTTGAAGAGTGCTGAAGAGAAGTAAATGAACAACCCATAGTGAAAAAGCACACACACACATCTCAGTTCTCTCCACTATCACCTGCTTTGATAGCCAGAGGAAGCATTAGCTATTAGTTTGTCCTGTTTCAAAGTATGCCTGTATTTTTTTTTTTTAAACATGTGTTTTCTGCTCATACTTTAAACTTAAGGCATGTTGTTCGGTTTGTCTTACGGCTCATTGTTTGGCAGAGAGGTGTGGGAAATCGGAGTAATTTTATGAGTTAGTTTCCTTGTTCTGGTGCCAATCCAAGTCTTGTGACAGCCACGTAACTGATACCATACCGATAACCTGATCTTACACGCCCACGTTTACACAATCAAATTTGGTGCAGATACAGAACACGAGCCAAGATTTGTTAGACTACTTTGGTTCTATATCATTATATAACATGATCGTTAATCAGTGACAGCTAAAGGGTTCACGACAGACCTTTTTTAGACGTGAGATTGTTTTTTTAAAGTGACTCATATGACTTGTCTGATGAGCTTATAAGTTGCGGTCAACAGACAGGAGTGTGGTTTTTTAAGTGTGCAAAACATGGATGACCTTAAGAAGTCTGTTCAGACATTTTAGGGAACTTCCTCATTCCTGCAGCAGCCATAATGTCTGGTTGTGTGTTCACCTCTCAGCCGGTGAGTGTGATTTATGGCTGGCAGCTTTAGTAATGTGTAATCCTTCGGCGGCCATGCCTCTGATGCAACACTGTGTAAAAGAGGGTTATAGTGGGTTCTTATTTTGCTGTGCCACAGCTGTAGTCAGGAACTGTGTCAACAATGTCTTAAAATATAGATATATATAGATACTTGTGGGCTATTGTAAGTTTATGAAGATTTACTACACAACCCATTGTACTGAATAATAATAATTAAAAGGCAGACAACATTTTTATACCATATTTTCTCGTCACATTTTCACATCCTCTTTATTGTGTATTGTTCTGCTTTTTTTTTTCTTCCTTTTTGGCTTCCTCCGGGCTATGTCTGTTTGAGCCATATGACCGACAGCAAGCAGTTTGAAGCCTAGCCCATAAGTTATGTTTATACCCGAATCTGAGGAACAAACAAGTCACATGCGCAGACATTTTCTTGTGAACCAGTATCTTCGGTTTATGCAACATCCCAGGGCCTTGTGAAATGGTTTACTTCTGTAAATATGTTCTGGTAAGAGACCCAAGGAAGAGAGCAGCAGAGTTTATCTTAACACATTCTTGTTTGAAAAAGGCCTGTGAGGGGAAATCTACAGGAAATAGAATTAAAATATGCCCCATAGTTGTTAGTACCCATGTGTCTAACATTCTGTACTGTCAACAACAGCTTCATGTGTAAATACTAAATGTGGGGCAAAATCTTTTGTGCAGTTTTGAGGCAGAATATGTTGAGGTCAGCTATAAATAGTTTTATTCTGAGATGTACCAAGGAAGAAAACAAGGAAACAAGGTCTGGAATTCCATCTAGAAACAAATCTACAGCCTCACCTTCCTAATTTTATTTGGTTACACTACCACCTTTTTAGGAACATTACTGTTGTCATCTTGTATATTTATCATATGTTCTCTAAGCATTGTGATATTACATTTTTTCAACTGCAGACATTTCTTAGAATCCTGATTTTATAAATACTGCAAAATACAACATGAATTTTTGGGATTTAACTTTACTTCTTGTAGAGAACAAACAGATAATTTTTAACCTGTAACATAAAGTCACTTAATGCAAAAACTTGACTTAAAGTGTGCCCTATATGTGAGTCTGGTTGTGACAAATGAATTCACACCTCAGTTTAATCGGATGGGTACTGACCACTTCCCTTGGAAAGAGAATCAAGAGAGGATACGTGTCTGCTGGTGTGTGGTGGCAACAGGGGAAATAGAGAAGTGTATCCATTATTCATGAGGCTTCTCCTAGTTGACACACTTGCCAGTGTTGTTGTTGTCAGTGAACAGATACTGAGGGACAGGGTGTGGCAGGTGCGGCAGCCATGCTTCACAGCAGGGACACTCTTCTTTGCTCCAATGCTGATCACATTCTCACTGCAGGACAGCATGGCCACGGCTCACAACTCTCTAAACTGATCTGTCGTTCTTTTCTAGGACATGGAACTGATTGACATCCTGTGGAAGCAGGACATCGATCTCGGTGCCAGGCGTGAGGTGTTCGACTACAACCATCGTCAGAAAGAGCATGAGCTCCAGAGGCAGCGGGAGCTGGAGGAAGAGAAGCGGCTGCATCTACTCCGGGAGCAAGAGAAGGCCCTGCTGGCACAGCTACAGCTAGATGAGGAGACAGGAGAGTACATACCCCGCCCGCCACCCAGCGCCCCACTGCAGTCGACAGTCTCACCTCTAGAGGTTACACAGGTACCTGCACATAGCCATCATTACTCATGTCAGGGCTGGACCACTCCCACCTCCTTTGATAGGCTGCAGCTTTGTTGTAGCTAGGTAACCACCTCATCTTGTGTAATTACAGACACACAGGTGGGTCTGTAGTTTTGCATCGCTGTATTGTGCTTTAGAAACTACTCTATGGAGACCTGAGCTCTATAAATATAAAATCATGTGCTGTTTTTAAAAGATGGTGTGCTACTAAGGATGCTAGGTGGTAAATTTAATAGTAGGTATCTCACCCTCTCTTGCAGAATGTCAGCTTCACAGAAGAGAATGGTGATACCATGTCATTTGATGAATGTTTGCAGCTGCTGGCAGAAACATTTCCTGTAGAGGAAACTGAGGTAAGAACATCTAATGATTATCTAAAATGCGACATTATAGCTGTCAGCCTTGAACAGGACTTTTTAGTTATAATTGTAACCTTATAATTGTAACATCTATATTCATGTGTTTGTCTCATAGAACACCTCAGTTTGCCTGGACACGACTGCTGTTCCATCACCTAGCAGCAGCAGCACTATCATGATATCCCCTGAGCAGCCAGCTCTGCCACCGGTCACTCTTTCCCCAGGTCCACTATCACCACCACCACCACAACAGAGGATGTCCCCAGATTTGGAGCAGGCCTGGATGGAGCTTTTGTCCCTCCCAGAGCTGCAGGTATGGTATACATGGATTCTAGTGCCTCAGTGGCATGGTGGTTTGTGTTGTGGAACAAATACCCAAAGAATGAATCAACGGCAGGAGCCCCGGCAGTGGAGGACAGACACTTTTTGTTTGCCCTATGGGTCTCATATAGAGGGACGCAGGTGCACAGGGCTCATTCCACTGTGATTACATAAGGTTTCTGTGTTGAGACTTTTTAGAGCATTAGGACAGGAAGTTTTATGGTGTGATGCAGTTTGTACGATTAGTAAAACATGTTCATGTTCAGTGAGGGTGTGGCAGTCTTAAAACCTTTGCTTTTTGTCAGGAACGTGAAGATGTGCATGATTGTCAGTAGCTGCCTTATCAGTTTTGTTTCAAAGCAGCTATTTGCATTTGCTGATGGGTGGGGCAGTGTAACATTCATTGCCTTGTTTCAGAATAGACTGGACCACAGTCCTAACCATACAGCTTCAGAGTTGTTCCAGTTGTTGACAAGACACATTGTAGAAATGGGGCTCTGTAGAATTTTGTTAGAAATTTGCTGCTTCTGTGTTGTGGAGATAACAATTGGTCCACCTCACTGCAACAGCAAGCTGGGAGAACTGTCCTGATAATTTCTAGTTTCCAGTCTTAGAAATTCACTTAGGGTACCTATGCTTTTAAATCAATGAATTCACCTCCTTGTGGAACACCTAGCACTATGTACAGGAATTTGTCAGTAAGACCAACTGCATGGCAAAACATACCACGTCATGCAATAAAAAATAAAAGATTTAAGCATGTTAAATCTTTGTATTTCACACAAAACAAAATGTGATACATGCACTGTAATAGCTGCGTTGATTGTATATATTTAACTAATTCTTTATCTTTTTTTTTTTTCAAGCAATGCTTAAACATGCAAATGGAGGACACACTGGAAACTACAACCTATCCTCTTCCAAACAACCCTGAAGTACAGAATCCAAGCTATACTTATTACCCCATGTCCACTGTCACAGAAGGGGAGACAAACAATTTAAATGTCTGTTCTGCAGAATTTATGAATACATTTGATGGCTCTGTTCCCAGCATGGCCCCGGCGGACAATCTTGGCCAGATTAAGGAAAAAGATCCTCAGTTAAATACTAACTTCAGTGCAGAAGGTTTCTGTGACATATTTTACCCCAACACCATACTGGAAGAGAGCAGTGGTCAGCCTGGCCTTGAAGGGAATGAAAGTAGCATCATGTCTGATATCCCAAACAAGCCGCTCTTCATACCAGTGGACCTTTACAGCCTCTCACCTGGAGATGCATTTGACAGAGGCAAACAAAATCTGAAGGCAGAATTACCAGACTCAGATTCAGGAATCTCTACAAACACAAGTCCAAATGCTAGTTCGCCTGGGAAATCTGTATACGGAGATGGGTCCTTTGGTTACAGTGATTCAGACATGGAGGAGATGGACCACAACCCCGGGAGTGCAGAATCTGACTACTCAGAGATGTTCTCATTAAATTTCCAACCTGATGATCTTCAGTCAGGAGTTCCTGTATCTGCAGTAATAGGTCAGCCACAACAGCAGGACAAGAAACCCAAACAACAAAAGACGGAGCCAGCAGTGGAGAATGGCCACAACAACTCCCCCTTCACCAAAGACAAGCATAAGAAACGCTCTGACATGCGTCTCTCCAGAGACGAGCAGAGGGCTAAGGCCCTCAAAATCCCGTTCACTGTTGACATGATTATTAATCTGCCTGTTGATGACTTCAATGAGATGATGTCAAAGCACCAACTGAGTGAGGCCCAGCTGGCCCTGGTCCGAGACATACGCCGCCGCGGCAAGAATAAGGTAGCTGCCCAGAACTGCCGCAAACGCAAGATGGAGAACATTGTGGGGCTCGAGGGCGACCTTGACTCACTGAAAGATGAAAAGGAGCGTCTGCTGAGCGAGAAAAGCCAGAACATCAAAAACCTTAAGGAAATGAAGAAGCAGCTCAACAGCTTGTACCTGGAAGTCTTTAGCATGTTGAGAGATGAGAAGGGGAATACCTACTCCCCATCTGACTACTCCCTCCAGCAGTCAACTGATGGCAGCGTCTTCCTTGTTCCTCGCGTTAAAAAGACTTTCAAGAGCGAAGACAACCACATTTCTCCTTTGTAATAAGGTACTGCATTATCATAGTAATACTATGCAATAACTTTGTAGTCGCTCGCTTTAAGCAGTAGTAGCTCGGCAGAACTATTGTATAGTTTTGGCTTATTCCTCTGAATGTTGTAATATTTTTGATATTTTACTTCTTTTGTACTCTGAAACCTTCACAGATTCTATAACCAATTGTAAATAAATGACTTGCTTTTCAGATTGATAAAAATGTTGATGTATATATAAATATATATATTGTATATATCATGTTTCTGTATGCTAATGATTGTTTCAATCATTGTTACTCATGTTTTATAACTTTACCTTATGATTTGCTGCCCAGGTTCCTTTTTTAAATCTTGACTTCTGTGGTTTTCAATAAACTATTCCTATAGCTATATGGCCTCCTATTTTCTGAAGAGAGAACATTGTGAAGTGTACCACAGCTCTAGCCACAGCTTGTAACA
This sequence comes from Thunnus albacares, assembly GCF_914725855.1. Taxonomy (NCBI): domain Eukaryota; kingdom Metazoa; phylum Chordata; class Actinopteri; order Scombriformes; family Scombridae; genus Thunnus; species Thunnus albacares. Next base: position 14,959,588 of record NC_058116.1, read on the forward strand.
GATTGATGCCAGATGGATATATAGTCTAAGGAGCGATTACATAACTTACCACATGTTCAAGTCAGTTCTTGACTTGAAGGCTCTATTATAGGCCTTACAAAACAGAAAATAAATGGAATCTTGTACTGAAACAAAAGCGTTATCGGTTTAATCCAGTTTCCCAACCTGCTTGTTGTTATTAGGGCAAGGTTGTTTGTACAGTAACCTAAATCTTTTAATACTGTAAAACTCGTGTCGCAAAAGAAATCACACCCAATGCATTCATTAGGTTACACAACAAAGAGCACAATTGTTGACCTGTGGCAGAGTATGCTCAGTGCGAACCATGCATGACAACTTCACAATGGTCCACTGGGCAAACATATTCAAAGGTAAAGCCCTACACAATCAGTATTTGCTCCACATGCACTTTCACACACAAACACCACCTTTGATCGCCAAGCCCAAACTTCAGAGGGTCTGTGTAGCAAACTAAACTGACGACAAACTCAAGGACATCTGTGGATTAAGTAATGCAGTAAAACAAGAGATGATGCTTTGACATTCAGAAGAGTTGTACTGCAAAAGAAAGAAGAACGTTTGGTGGTCGATGTTTTCAACTGCTGTTCAGAAATGAAACACTCAGTTCATGGAACATATTTTTATTTAAGAATACAAGTCACACTTAACATTTACATACTCTTCTGATCAGCCAATGTAGTTCATTCACACTGGTGTTTTATTATAGCCAAGCTGTAGTGTAAAGAAGCTGGTCATTCTACATTCCTCTTTAAAAATACTATCCTGCAACTGATTGGGAAACATTTTCAGGCAATGTTTTGTCTGATTTCAGACTGTGTTGACTTGACCTGTGTCGACTCTTAAATGGACAGGTCAATTCAAATGCATAAAATTAGGCTTGTAGCATCTTGTGGGTTGTATCCCTACCATTAATGAAGCATGATATGTCTTAACAATGATCCAAAATGTAAATTTAAGTATAAAAGACGTTAAATTGAAATGATTTCTCCGTCTGCACATGCTCAAATACAGTAACAATTTACAAAAAGTACTGTAGTAATAGGTCACAAGTTCCTGTTTTTTGGAAAAACCAACAAAATCTCCCTAGACATCTGAACTTAGTTTGAACTCAGAGGGTAGAACAAATAGCAGTTCGTGGAAAGGTTTTTTGACTATGCAAACTAGTCTCCTATACAAACTCACATTAGACTGCATATGAATTACTAGTCTGTGAACCATCAGTATAATGCGTCTGTTCTGTCCCAGTTTGTTGGTTTAAACTTGTGACCACTGTTCCTCTCTGCTGAGGCAGTGTGTTTGCCATATGCATTATTATTACATTATTTTACATATTTTGCCCCTGTGATTTGCACAGAGGATCTGACCTTGTTTCATGTTGCTTTAAAAAAAAACCCAGGCTGGTCAAAGCTTTTTATAAATGACAAACACTATTTTCACTATTATGACTAGCCTTTGTAGCAATGATCAAGTTCCTTCAGGGTTTAAAGTCCCCTACCATGAGGTTTTTACATCATTATGCTAATTCATATAGATCCAACAATGACTTTCTGATCTTCATGTATTTTAATACTGCATGACTTAATGGTAGTTTGGCATTCTTCCATATTGTTCTTTTCTTGGAAGTATGGTAACCTCGTTATTTCCCCAAGCTTGTTTCATCAATATTAAAGGAGTGATATTGAAGATAAATAAATAAAACATGATAAAAACAATACATTTTTTGCCTTCATGGTAGCTCACAGGCTGATTCTGGTCAAAGTGGGGCAACACTGGATGTCATCCTGCTCGGTTTACCTTAAAAAAGACCCCTGCACCATGTAATAACCACCTAGTGCACTGTTAGATTACAATATGAGCAGCCTTATATAATATTTTGAAAAAAGTCTTACCCATCCAGAACCTTCCATGTTATCAGGTCTTTACAGATTTTCAGCAAGAAGAGAATGCCTCTTTCCACATCTGCAAATCAAGCAAAGTGGTTACTCTTACCTGCTCCCATCTTCTTTAAGTCAGCTTTTGTGAAATACTCACTCCCTTTTCTCGTTAATGTCTGAAATCTAGCATTTTGCGGGTAAACTGCAGTATCTCTGACTCAACAGGATCTCCAATGTGTCCAGGAACTAGTCTTTCTTCGCTAGCACCGGCTGCTGGAGGGTTTAGCTAGCCTTGAAAGAGAGATAGACGCTCACTACCAGGCACGACACTGCAAGCTTCCTCCATGGGCGTTGTGCTCGATGCTGCCTTCTCCCTTCTCTCTCAAAATGCTGACTGGTCCACTGTGCTGGGGCTGAAGACGTCCTGTCTGACAGTCATCTGCAATCTTCCACACTAGCGATGCTGAGGGCCCAACTGCAGGTGCTTGCGGCTGTTATAATCCTACTCGCTCAACACTGGCATAGGTGATGTATGGGCCCTTGCCCTAGGACTACCCAAATCTCCCTTGTCATTGACCCTGGTACAAGTAAATACATACAGTATATGAACACTGTACTATATTCACCCACATACATATTAATACTCCCAAAAAAAGTACTGGGCAGGCTGATTTGCTAAACTTCACAGTCACAATGAGCAGGCAACAGATAAATTGACACTCATTTAATCTTTTTCTGAACCAATGACGCACTGAACCTCATGGTACTTTACTACACAATTTTATTCGTTCTTTTTCTACTAATCAAAATATTTGGACAATCTAGAATTCGGTTCACTGGGAACAAGAAGAGTGAGGGATTCCCTTGATTCTAAATCCAGACTGCTTATATTTGTTAACACTGGTACTACGAAGGATTTACATTACTGTGCTTCACATACAAAATCAAAATACACTTGACACTTGCAATTGAGCAATCATAATAACTTCAGAAAGAAAAAATGTGTAATTCTAGCTCATCTGAGGGCCTGATATAACTATGCTAATTGACAAAACCAGGTTAAAATACAAAAAAATAATTGACTAACTCATGTAAAAAAAGGAAAATAAAGATATTAAGAACTGACTTCAGATAAAAAAGAACAATTTACTCTTTACCCCTGATACCATAGGCACAATACACACACTTCAGACGCACAAAAGGGAAAAATTGCTTAGCAGGGAAACATCTATCACAATCAGGGAAGGGTATCATCTGCACTCATGTCTTGTGTATACAGTCCTTCTTCCATAAACTTCTCCGATTTAGCTGCAGTAATGTCTGACTTGTGTGTTCCTCTAATGCTTTCAGATGACTGCCTCAAAGTAACCTGCAGCTTTCCTGACAATTCCTTTGCTCACCTCCTCGCCTCTCCTGCTAAGAACTGAAGCCTGTTGAATGGATACAGGATAGAACAAATTGTTATTCTGCACTCATGGGCTCACTCTGTACTGTGCTACGAGAGTGGTGTGAAACTGAATGCAACTTACCAAAACATGAAATAATTAATATCGCCGTGAGCCATAACCACCACCGCCGCCGCCGCCAGAGCCATAGCCACCTACGGTTCAGAAAATACAAACAAACAATGTATGTTTGTTGCTCCTCAGGAGATGTTCTGTCATTCGTTATGTGCCATTTTGAAGTCGGATCTTTAAATACATGGAGTTGGAGGGTAAAACTCACCACCGTAGGGTCCACCTGAGTTTCTGCCACCAAAGTTGTTCCCTTTCATGGGCCCATAGTTGGACTGCTGTCCACCATAGTTTCCAAAGTCATTGTAATTTCCACCCCCTCCATATCCTAAAGATATAAGTGTCAATTTTAAGGCAAGGCTTAATTTCAGGTGCCTAGTATTTAATTTCTGGAGAAAGTAACACATTTACCTCCGTCATTACTCCCGTAACCTCCATCACAGCTGCCACCAAATCCACCACCCTGGTTTCCATACCCTGGGCCACCACCACCACCTCCATAGCCCCCTCGGCCTCCTCCATAACCTGGTCCTCCACCATAATTTCCTCCTGGACCTATAACAGTAAAAAAAAATGCAAACATACAACAGGACCTCATTAATTACAGTGGAGTGGCACTAACATAACACTGTTGCAAAATATTTACTTAAACACAACACAGTTGTTACATAAGCAAGCAAGGATATAAAATGCATTACATGACCATGACAGTAGTCATGGTCATGTAATGCATTTTATATCCTTGCTTTACAACTGCTCACCATTGTCAAAATCATCACCATAACCACCTCGTCCTCCACCATAGCCACCTAGGAAACCAAGAGGATTAAAATACATTAGCATAAACATAGCTTAACATAAAAAATGTGACCAATTTGTGTAATCTTGCAGCCTTGTCACAGCTGAGACCGTATCCACATTAATGCAGGCTCATCTGAAAAACAATCTCTGCTCTGGTCTTGTTATCAACACTAAGGTGATGTTTTCAACAAAAAACATGTTTTGGTGGATAAAATCTGAAAATGCTGTTCTTGCTTGGTAGGTTGAATAAGACAACAGAGCGTTTTGAGATAACTGACATATGATGGTCAACATTTCAAAAATATAACAAAATAATTCCGCATAGCAGCAATGCTAAGACAACACATTTCTGGCATCAGTGACTTTGTTTCCACTTCTTTTGTGTGCCAATATGGCAGATCACCAAACACCCACAGAGCCTCACCCTGTCCAGGCAAAGACTGAGTAACCGGTTTTACAAGATGGTTATGACCACCATTTAGTAAAAAAAAACCAAAACAAAAACAAAGAGATAAAAGCATTTTACTTCATTTGGTATTTCAGTGTGGAGGCAAAACTTGTTCTGCCAACCCCTTATGACGTAAATATAACTATCAAATGTACCTGCTTTAATGTGGATAAGGTCAATGACACTTTCATTTGTTATGCAAATGCTACTCACCACGGCCAAAGTTGCCACCACCTCCAAAATTACCACCTCTGCCCATGAAGTTTCCAGATCCTCCACTCCTGCCTGATATAAAGGAGGGTGAATTGTCAGTTGCATACAGAATGTACAATAATAGTAATTATTATTTTATTCTCCATGTGATGGTGTGCTTACCCCTGTTATTGGACATGGAACTCATTTCCTGTTTTGAGAGAGCTTTCCTGACCTCACAGTTGTGGAAGTTGATTGTGTGGTATTTCTGGGCTGTAAGAGGAAAAAAAGGAAAAACAATAGAGATTCATAACATTCCCTGATGTTTCCTTAATGTCTAACTAACTCTGAAATCTAAACAACCACATACCAACAATTTTATCTACAGTGTCATGATCATCGAACGAGACAAAGCAGAATCCTCTTTTCTTCCCGGTGGAGCGTTCCTCCATGATGTCAATGCATTCAATCTTTCCGTATTTCTCAAAATGCTCTCGGATATGGTACTCCTCAGTGTCCTCCTTGATACCACCGACAAAGATCTTCTTCACCGTCAGATGGGCACCTGGTTTATTGGAGTCCTGAAATAAGAGTATCAATGAGCACAGACCAACACATACCAAACAGTAACCTTTCTATGACATCTGCCTTCAGGTCAGGGTTTGTTTACCTCTCTGGACACGGCCCTCTTCGGTTCAACAACCCGCCCATCGACTTTATGAGGCCTTGCTTTCATGGCGTCATCAACCTCCCTTACAGAGGAGTATGTTACAAAGCCAAACCCTCTTGATCGCTTGCTGTTGGGGTCCCTCATCACCTAGACACAACAAAGTCAAACACAATAGTAGTGACAGCAGTTTAGCCATATTTGTAAGTTACTGTTATTAATTCTTCTACTATTATTATTATATAAAATACATACTACACAGTCCGTGAGTGTTCCCCATTGCTCAAAATGGGCCCGCAAACTCTCCTCCGTGGTTTCAAAGCTCAAACCCCCAATAAACAGCTTCCTAAGCTGCTCTGGTTCTTTGGCCTCACGGTCCTATGCAACACAAGAAAACACACATCGTAGCTGTGAATGACAGTACCGTTAATTACTGTAGAAATATGACAGCATTGTCACATAACGCTACTGTGATCCTGCACTTGAAAAAAATCTGCAAATACATGCAAATATCTGCAACTTCAACATATTAAATGATCTTAATGCCAGGGCGTAACGTTACCTTCACTCCTGTTGTGGTGGCAGACCAAGCTAACAATAAACTATCTCATCAAGCAACATTAGGCTGATAAATTAACCCAGTGCTTCTAAATTATGACATCTGGTACTGGAAAGTCGCCAGGCTGAGGCCTGTCATTCATAAAAACAGGTTAACTTTACAATAGGCCTAGTTTGCCTGAGCGGCCTAGCTAGCATTGGCAGATAGCTTGTAGTTCATATCAGGGGATGTCGTAGGTTGACACTGTGCTATCAACCAAAAGATACAGTTAATCCAGCTGCTGTGGCTAGTAATGAGGGTTGCAGAAATCCAACAACAATGTTGAATTTGACAATCAGCTGAAACAGTGACGTTATACCCCAATAATGGAGACCACCATTAGCTTTGCTGCTGCGCTAGCTAACGAGAACAGCTTTTAATCTTCACAGAGAAGCAGCGAATTACAACACTACGCCGTGAAAATCTCCGCCAGAGTCACGTATATGTTACAGAGCAACTGTGACTTTAATGCATTTAACACACAGCCGTGTTTTTATTCGCAACATTTCAGACAACCTCACCTCCATTTTGCAGATGTCCACGAGCGCAGATCGGAGAGGATCACGTGACAACAAGACAGTCGTGCCTCCTTCAGTCTGACGTCAGCAGGGATGCATGACAGACTGTATAAAGATATAAAATGATATCTTTTTGTTTGTTTTTGGTTTTCTACCAAATATACATACATATATATATACATACACATATATATATATGTTTGTACCTTTGTATATGAACATGTGTACAATAAAGAAAAAAAAGTATACATTTAAAGATGGACGACATAACAGCTAAAAAAGTGAAGTCAAAATATCTCCGTCGCCCCCTGGTGGCTGACTGCAGCATAGGTCATAAATCCCACCCCCTCCGTGTTAGTGGATGGGACCTGAGCCAAACTAAAAAATCAAAGTACACGTCAAATAATTTTTTCCCAAAGATGTTTTTTTTTTGTCATTTTAGGTAGTTCTTATCATGCTGCTGTTTTTTTCAAGTGCTCATTTTTTCTGATAAGTTTGTTTTTAATTAGTTATTTGACGATATAAAAAGGGGTGTGACGTCATGATTGACAGCTGTGACACCCGCTCTCAAACCTCCGTCTGGCGGCGGGACAATAGATATATCTATGGGCGGGACGGCTGAGGGGGTATGTCCATACATCCATGGATATGTCCGGCCTTATTGTGTAGACTCTGGCTAATTTGGGTTGAGCTAAGGGTTGCTTCTATAAATTTAGAGTTAGGGTTAGGTTAAGGCAGAACGGTTAATCTCGCGAGAGTTTCTCAAATCGTCCCTTCGGCTGATCCAATCCATGGATCCATGATTCAATCTAGCACATCTTTATATACATTCTATGATGTATAATATTCTAATACATCCATGGTCGTCAGTCCATCCTGGTTTATACTCATCAAAACACAAGATAGACACTATAGTTTCTGTAAAAAAATGACCAAACCAAAGTCTATGAATATAGAAAGGTTGTTTTCTCTTAAAAAATGTAACATCATGTTAGTCCCTTTTGACGTCTGGCTTCTTATTATGGAGAAGACAAAAAAAAAAAAAGATAATTTGCGCCATCTACTGGTTAAAGACGTACACCCAAAGGCAGAAAAATGAATCATAATGACCTCATCCAGCCCCTCAATGCTTTGGTTGGATATCAGTCCACATAAACATATTTTCCCCCTCATAAATGCTATATTTAGAATATTCAGGGTATGTAAATCATTGGGTTTTTTTTTTGGTTTTTTTTTAAGAAATCAGTTGATAATTGATAATTATTTCTCTGTCAGTTGGGTCATATGTTTACTTAAAATTATTTTTTTCAGAATATAACATTCCTGTGTACTGTAGAGAATTTGCTACTGACTTTGATGCTATTCTGTCAGCTATTAAAATTCTGCTGTTTTCTGCAATCAGAGATATAATTCATCAAATGACTTCACCAGAATTATACATTGGGGATTCTGATCCTTTTTTGAATATAAAAACTGATAATAAATGTATAAGGAAAATAATCCAGAGGGACACAATAAGTAAACCTGCTTCTGTATTTGTTTTAAATAATCTGTATATTCGTGTAGACTGGAAAAAAAACAAATAAAACATTATTATTACCTAGGATTTTTTTTTCAATTAAAGTGTGAGAGGTGTATGAAAATATTGCACAGGTGTTATCCAGTTAACTCAGTTACTGTAAAATATAGACTAAATGTTGACCCTCTTTCTTTCTTCTGTCACCACACAGATGAAACAACAACTCATCTTTTCTTTACCTTTAGTCAGAATTTTCTGGTATGACCTTAACCTTTTTTTAAACAGAAAATAAGATACTCAAATCAAATTCTAAATTGAATTTATTTTATCTTATTATTAGCAACATTCCACATACATGTTGCTAATGTTGCCAGCAAATTTGCAATACAGAAACCCAACCTTACTGTCTTCATGTCCTACTTAAAATCCTACCTGGACACTGAAATACTGCACAAACTCTAAAGCTGTGAAAACTAGAGCTTTATGTAATGGATTTGATTTTTTTAAAAATGTTGTTTATTTTTGCTTTTTCTTTTTATTTCTTCATTGATGTATTCTGATCTGAGCATTACCTCAAGTATACATTGTCTTGTTACTGTTGTTGGAGTGGTAAACCTGTTGTAAGTTTCATTTTGTAAATAAAGTTAAAAAAAAAGATCTCAGTCCACACCTTTAACAATGAGCGGGACATTTAATAAAAAAATCTACTGTAGTGATGTTTGCTTCAGAGTGGAAACTATATAAAATGTGTAGTCCTAAAATACAAACACTTGTGCTACTATATAGTAATGAAGTAGCCCCACAATTTGCTGAAGCTCAATGTGGATTCAACTTGATGGTCAGTTTTGATCTTTTCTTAAGACACCTGTGTACTTTTCAGTGGTCTATTTTTGTAACTTAAAGATTGTTTATTAGCTAGAAACAGCCTGGATGTTTGAGACACATAACAATGGCCTAATTCAAACATTAAGTAAAATGATAAAACATGTATATGAGTAGAGAAGGCTGTAAAACCTGCATATCTGATTTTTGACAGGTAGAGATGAGTCAGCTGGTTAAAGCCTAAAAGTAAGGCCTCATCTTTATAATAACTCAAAAAGAAAAGTTCAAAGCACTTATACGTTTAAACTCATTTATTTCAATGCAACAACTAGAAGGATATATGATTACAAAATTGTCAAATCTTTAAGTAAGTGTCCTTGCTGGAGGGCTGCACCTCAAGTTCCCATCAAATTCAATGCAAGATGTCTTCCTGTGCTGGAATACATACATACAGTGGCTTGTGGCAATTTGATTATATCTAACTTTATATAGGAACATACATCATGCAGGTAAGCACAATACAAACAAAAAATAATAAAGCCCCTAAAACTACACTTTGATACAGGAGCCATCTTTAAGACATTTTCTCAACATGACCTAATAATGCAGGACTCACTTTAGTTGATATTATACTTTACTGTTACAAGTTTCCTAACAAATCTACCATTACTGAAATGACCAAAACCAACTGACATATAGTCCGGGGCAGTTACCCACTTTTCCCAGTTTGCGATCCAGCATTGCTTTCACGGATAGTTAAACCTACTCACAAAGTGCATTTTAAGTTTGGTAAAATGGTTGTGCTGACTGTGCCGGTCCTGGCTTCTGCTTAGGCCAGATAGTAATAAATTGCTGGTACATCAGTCGCAGTCATTGCAAAATCGTATATTTTGTGGGGGGAAAGACTCAAAAATCTTAATGATACATGCCAAACACAGCAAAACTGCACTGTCGCAGAAGACCAGCTGTCATAACGAGCCCTCCCTCAGCAACACTGACTGAAAGAGACTCAACAGGATTTTGTTTAACAACACTACAAACTTTTATGGCCTCAAAAAGCGACCATGGAGTGGAATAAATACATCAGAGTCTCGACAAACCAAATCACTGTCACATGAGTCTGTATTCGCTGCAGGACTATTTATTGCAGTATATGTAAAGTAGTGTGATGTTATGATTAAGTAGCAATATCTCAGATCAAATTGACTCAGAGCATGGCGTTTAAAATATTACAAGACTCATATTCAAATAGCTTACATCTGCAATTGTGGAAACATGACATACATCTGTGTTTTCAGCTCAAGTTAGATCTCTCTGACAAAGCTACTTGATTAGGCGAGTGTGATCTATGAGCCAGATGCTACTGAGCCTTGTTGAAGCTGACCAGCATCTCCAAATATATGACTGTTTTATGGTTTAGACAATGTCTGTCATTAACTTTATTGTAGTGTGTGAGGAAAATACAGCCCCAATAAAAAGGGTAATGTTTTTTTGACAGTATTAATGATTAGTATTTATGATCGGTCTATAGTTCAAAATGAGACAGTCAGTGTTTTGCTCCTTTTATTCCACAGCAGTTACTGTATTTGCTTAGAGATAATAGATACCTTAATAGGCTTACAAGACGAGGAAATAGTTCAGCAGAAATTGTTTTATTCCTCTTATCTTTTAAAATATGCACAAATAGGCAATCATAGCCAAATCAGGTGTATTATTATTCCTCTCAATTTCACATTTTTTCCTTAATTAAACATTTAATGGATGCAAAGAATTGGTAACATTATTTCTACTTCAGAGCATATACTCCTTTTGTCAAGGGACATTATTGAAAGCACTAATATCAAGATCCCTTTTTATTGTTTGTTTTATTGTTTTATTGTTTATTTTTGATGTCCTGCCATGTGTGAACATGTGAAAACTGCCTTCCTCTTCGAACCTTGTTGGGCCATTTGAGGATGGTGACAGTATTGCAGACAATGAAGGGCTATATTTCATCTGTATTTGCAGTTGACGCCTGTTCTGCAAGACTAATATTACATTTAGCATTTGAAGGCTGCTTGAGCCACTGCTGTTGAAGTAGAACAGATGGTTGGGAGATTGTCCAAGTGTCATGCTTGTTTTAAACTTTTCTCTATGTCTGTATTGGCGCAAGAGCAAGAATACAAACAAGTGTTGGTTATATTAATAGCCATGCAATAAAAACTCACTTGAATCTGTTTTATTTCTCCGCTTGCATGTATCACGAACTGAAACTGCTCTCTGACAGCAATGATAATGTAGCTTTGTTACTTATTACTTGTATTTTACAGTGTAATCATCATTTTCAGATAATTTCTGAAATATTATGAAGTAAATTTAACTCCAGGCAGCTGGTGCTTGCCTCAATGTTGCACACACAGAAACTTGAATGAAAAGATAAAATACATAATGCTCTGATGCAAAGTACTATAATCTATTTTTATACACTAATGATCAAAACCTGAAAGCTATTACCAAATGTCAGTGGTGGAATGTAATAAGTACATTTACTCAAGTACTGTACAATAGTAGATGTTTGAGATACTTATACTTACTTCAATTTCATGCTATTTTATACTTCTACTTGTCTACATTTCAGATTAGATATTGATACTTTTTACTCCACTATATTTATCTAGCAGCTAGTTAGTAATGATATTGGAGATTAATATGTTACATGTAAAATATATAATGAATGCAATGTCTTGCTATAGTTTTAACTATCCAACAGTATATAAACTAGTTATCTCTCTTAAGCCGATGCAACATTAAAATTCTGCACACACATTAATGTAACAGTACTAATGAACCAATAACATAATACAGTAAACAATAATGTAACACTAACAGGGGCCATTTTTCCTGCATAAGGAGTACTTCTACTTTTGATACTTTCACCATATTTTGTACTTTAACTTAAGAATCAATTTCAATACAGGATCTTTGTTATTGCTATTTTTACTTAAAGATCTGAATTATTCTTCCACCACTGTCTGTTGTATCTGATGCATCTACAGGATTAAGAAGAGAAAGTATATGTGTTTGATTGCCTCATCAAACCAAGATTGTAATCATATTATGTCCACTACTCGTCATTTGAAGAACTGTATGGTTTTAGATGAAAACTCCAACAGTGCTTGAGGTACTGAGAACCACTTTATCATTATGTGTATGTTTTGGCCTGTGATATTCATCAAGGTGATCAAACACTATAAGTAAGTAGGTATGATATTTGTCTGCATAGGTGAAGTTGTACTTAACTTTGAGTTACATATTGGCCATTATTACATGCCAAAGAGCCCACGGTGAACCAACACCAATCATCACAATGATGAAACTGCGATAAACAATCTAATAATTGAAAGCCCACCTTTGAAATTTGAGAGTAGTGGTGAGAGTAAACCATACAGTATCAGCCTCTCACAGATGTAGTTTGATGGATGCTCTGTGTACATCTCCTCGCCCCAACCTCAGGACAACATGTTTGTTTGGTTGTTGATCACACCCCTCAGTCTTTGTACCTAACAGCCCTCTGACACAAACATATATCACAGGACCCACACACTGCTCTCTGCCAGGGACTCTCTTTTCTGTGTGCTTTTCTGGCTGTTTTGTCCTTTCATATGGCATTTTAAGACACCAGAGGTTTTTATTTGTAAACCAAGCATCAGCTTCTGTTTTATCACTGAAAATTTGGGTTCTTATCTCAGCTACTTATGCCAGTAGATCTACAACTTGGTCCATTGCTAGAAAACTGAGATTTAAATGTAATTAGCGATTCATTTACATCAAATAGAGTAAAAAATGAATAAAAATGAACCTTTAATGACGCTCATAAAAAAGTCTTGATTTGCTCTGATTTACCACACAACTTTACAATCTCTGTCTTGATTATATATATTTTTTTTCTGTGACAAATGACTGATATAACAATCCCCTGAAATAGATGGGGATGACATCCTTGCGTCGACTAAAAGGCAGCACTTAGAGCCACGATTAAATAATTAATACAGGTTTTATACCCATTTTACACCTCCAAATTATGGTTTGCCATATATCTGAGAAGCAGCGGTGGAAGAGCACCATGTCAGCAAAAATTTCATGTACAGTAAATCTTTGTGAGGGAGGAGCAAGTGGCTGCAAATCACCTGTGAGGTGAGGGATGACATGCATATAACCTTTCCCCCTTCATTCTTATCTGGTGGGATGGGTGACAATACAGTGCAGAGAAACAACACACACAAATCAAATTGTTTAGTCTTTTGACCTATGTATCACTTTAATTGGATTATACTAATAACACAGCTGCTCTGACTGTGTTTACTAGAGTACAGCCACAGAGGAAATGATCCAACAGTAGGTGGCACCATATTAAAATGCTTTAAAGTGCCAGTGTCAAGAACTGCTAAGCCTGCTGGGTTTCCTTTCCACTAAAAGCCCTACTTCACACTGACTAATGTAAAAAAAAAACAAAACAAAACATTAACCCAGTAAAAATGAACCTACATATGCTTAAACACAGGCCTTGTAATTTGCACAAAGCAAATCATACACTACATTAGGAATATAACTGAATCTCCTTTTGTGTTCAGCGTCCTCTAGATGGCACCATGGTCCATGAAAAGATGAGCCTTTTTATTTTCAAATCACATCACCTTGTAAATGTCAAATAATATTCCTTGATACTAAATTATTATTTTCCCCTTGTGTCACATGTCTGGCTACTTGATTATCTGCAATCATCTCAAATCTTTAATCATATTTGTTTCTATTTGTCTCCATGATTAATGTAATTATGGGGAACACATTTTTATTAATGGCCTAATGGCTGCTTGATAGCAAAAGTAGACTTTATTAGAGAGGCTGTGGCAAAAATTAAGTTAACTGAATTACTCTCTAACTTTTCATGTACAAAATGTAATATTTGCAGTACTTGCAAGAGGTATTGGGTTATATTGCAACTGTTTTTTTTTTTTAATGTGTTTACTTTGTCTTATCATGTGTCACTGAAATATTTTTATGAACTTAATGCTCCTCACAAACCCTGTGGTGCCTGGGGTGTCAAGGTTGACCTTGTCCTGAGAAAGCATAGACTTGGCTCCATGACTCCATTTGGGAAGCCTGCCTGCCATAACCTGGGTTTGGGCAGACGGACGTACGCAAGTGGAAACTCTGAGGAAATGGAGATTCAGAACAGGGAAACCAGGGAGTCAATTTAGTCACTGTCTACCACCTTTTCGCATGCAAGTACAAAGCCAATCTCACACATCGGTGTTGACTAGAATTTCTCTCTGAGGAATTTGGGGAAAGAACAATTCCTAGCATCTGTTTCCTGTTCACTTACATGGAGGAAACTGGGTGTAAATCACACCAAATATAAATAGAATCAACATTCAATTTACAGGAGCTAAAGTTGGTTACTGTGGCCTTGCATGTTGGTTCTTGCTCTCACTGAAATGTGTGTACATTTGCTGCTAAAAGAGGACATATCACTGAATTAGAGGCATCACAAGGCTTTGATGTGATTTTAGACTTAAACATAACAAAGAAAGTACTGTGTGCTTTTCTTTCTTCTCCTGAGAACCACAGGTTTTACAGAAAAAAGTCACAAAATATTAAATATTGCAAAAAAACCCCAAACAAATACTACCCCTAGAATCTGAGTAGTATAATATTATAAAGTAGAAAATAAAATAAGATCATTTTCAGTCAGTGACATTTTGAACTAGTCAGCACTCTGTTGTTTACAGACTGTAGAGCCTAATAAACACATGTTGTTCAAACCCCTAAACATCTTAGCATGATAATGGATTCATACTAATTAGTTATTACTATATAAACACGTTATATTTAAAACCTTGAACAAAATGTTCTACAAAAATGCTTTTTTCAAAAACTGTCTTTAAGTCTTCTAAATAGCAAAAATCGCTTCTATTTTCAAGTATGTATTATGTAAAATCCAATGTGTTAACATGCAAATATGAGAATAAAAAAATTACCACAAGGTCTAAATATAAGCTAATGTTAGTTGTAGAATTGTATCGTTTTTCTTTATTGTTTCATTTTACACATTTTTTTTAAATTTAGTATTTCAACAATTTATATAAATGAGAAATACATAACTTTTTCTGCAGGAATGATGGTTTAATCTTATCCCCCCTCACCTTTACTCAATTATATATTTAGTTTGAACTCTTTTAAGAGACTCAGATAGAGTTTTAACACATCTATGAACACTTGCAATATGCACCTAGTTTGCATTTTAATATTGATTGAGGCTTTTAGGCTGATACATGGTGCCCTTCACACTGTGCATTGATACTGTCAGACAGGCCATGACAAAGCCTTTTTAAATGAGCTACAGGTCAAACATGGGCTTGGAGTATTTTTCTCCTTCTTCTTGTATATAGATAGATGATTACAGGTTTTCTCCAAATACTCTCTGGGAGCAATAAAGTGTATTAGGTTGTTTAGTTGTCAATCCTTTTCCAAATGAATAATGCATTGATAGGAGTCAAGGCATTTGTGTGAAAGTTGATGAAAGTCAGTACGAAAAATACCAATCAATCCAAGAATGTGACTATTTGCTTTATTAAACCAGTGACCGTGACCTTCCTTCTTGCTTTTAGTGGGAAATAGAGAGAGAAGGAGTGATTATGCGAAGGAACAGTCCAATGCATCAGCCTATTGATGTCCAAAGAAGAGACACAGATAGTGTGGTGTAATAAAAACCTTTATTTACAGCTCCTCAGCACAGAGCAACAGAGGAGTGCTGTGTTTCCCTCTGGCACTAATTGACTGCCTGCAGCAGGAGAAACAGAGACTCTCACCCCTCGCTGGCGCACTGCTCTCAAATGTAATAATAACCACCATGCTTTTTCTCAATGTACTTCCAGAGTCATCCTCCTCTATAGCTATCATAAAAGAATATTCATTTTGATAACACAGTCTAATAAAATGAAGATTTGGGGGCTGCATTTCTGCACTACCCTGCGTGCCTGCTCTCTCTTTAAATGCTGTGAGCTTATAGTGATCTGTGCAGTTGTGTGAGGTCCGTTCAGTGCATGTCCCGTCTTACTGGGTGAGAAATAAGAGAGGGGGCAGGTGTGGGAGTCATGGGAAAACTGTCTCTCCCTTCCCCTAATTTTTGTGTACGCCCAACAAATGACCACAAAAATGCTGCTTTCACAGTTTTCTGTGGCCCAACGTTGAGCTCCCAGCAGAATGAGACAAAGGGATGGCGGGATGATGAAGTCCCGAGCAGTGCAGGGCAGGTGTTTCCTCGGTCTCCTGGGAGCCAGGGAGTACACCTGCCCACTACTAACCCACCGTGATGGATCGATGAAGCAGTAACTGACTCAGCACTTCAAGAGGCTCTACCTGGGATTAGAGCACAGAGGACCTGATTGAAACACACTGTCATCCCACAAACAATAACACACATCCATCTTGGAGGGCCGGCTCCTCTTCCCTCCCCTGTGCTTTACTATCACTGAGAATGATTGTACTGTTGATGATGAGAGGAGCAAACTATTGGATGAGAGGCAACAGCTAAATTTCTGCAGACATGATGTCTAATGGCACCACTTGGATACAGTAAACACTATCTGCATCACTGTGAAGCAGCTGAATTATGACCTTCACACCTGGCGAGCCAATATCAGTTTAGAGACATGTATACACACACATAAAACCCATGCATGGATTTATAAACACATGAATGCACACATACACACACACAAAACCTTAAAATAGGCATACACACACAAATGCTGAAGCACTGCTATGTGCACAGGCAGTCAGATAAACACATTTCCGTAATGTTTTGAATTAGATGATACTCTGTTAAAGAAGAATAACCATAAGGGCCTGCATGGTCCCAGGAGTCAATGACTAATGTAGTATAATAGCCAGTGCTGGCATGGGTCATTTTGCAAGTGGACCCAGGCAAATCCTCAATGGTCTTTTATCCAGTTAGAGAAATTATTGCTATCAATACATTTCAATACATTTTTAGACTTTATAGAGATCTATACAGTGCCCATAATAAACAAGTCTGATAAGTAATAATTTAATCAAGGTATATAGATAAGAAAAGTATGTCAGAAAACTAACAAAACAGTTACTAATATACAATTTACAATGCAAAATAATTAAATGAACAATTTGATGGAAAGCTACTTTAAAAAGCAACAACAGAATAATCCCAAATATATGAAATGCAATACAATTACAAATTAAGCAAATAGTTTAACAATACCTGTATTTGCTGAAATAATCTTCACACAGATTTAATTTGAGCGTTTTAAACAAATTAAATGCAAATATAAGTAGCTGTAATTTCTATATATTTGACCCTTTTTATTTCAGAAAATAAACCCAGGTTTGATGCAAATTGCGATTCATGTGAAGGCATGTGCAGGCTTTAAAAAAATAAATCACATGCAATGCTAAGACACAACTTTGGAGGGAGCCTTAAGCATGAAGTTGAAAGTCCATTTCCATTTTCCTCCTTTCTCTCTTCTTAAGCAAATATTGATAGCGCGGAGACCAAAAAATTGTAGAGTGCTCCTTCTCAATATTACTTTGGTGTGTATTTAACTAATGCATATAAGGAATTGACTGTATTTTCTACAGTAGAAATATTCTTCACTGACATTACTGATAAAACAGAGCATAATAAAACATCTCTGTGATATAAGTGTTGATATGGAAAGTAACCGGCCTCTCAAAAATGTCTTAAGTAGATTTTTCTGTATCTTTTTTATTCTTACAGCAAAAAGCAGCCTTCAAGTAGTTTTTCCCCTACGCTGATTAACATGCAGCAGATGGGAAAAGTTTATTAAAATAGTGCTTTCATGGGTGAACAACTAAGCAAATGTTTAGACAGAGACTAGATCTGGTGGAGGCATCAGAATATCTGGATGCACTTTGCTGTAGCCAGCAGCGCTTCCTTATCTTGTCCTGTTCTGCTTATCTGGCCTGCGTACAGAGTTGGGTCTGTAATGAGCGTCGCGCCTACACCTCACCCCATGTGGATGGAGCGACCGCTGTCCCACACATCCGTCCACACATACACACAATGAGCGGAGGGGGTGTAGCGGGTGTGTAATGCTCTATGTTTGCCACACACACACACACACACACACACACACACACACACACACACACACACACACACACACAGACACAAACACCTGTGTATCTTCCTCCACATGTGACCACCACATGCATGTGTGAAGCTGCAAAGGGGTGGTGTACTCAAATGCGGGACCCTGGTCCAGGTGGCAATGACAGATTTAGAGGATGTTGTGGACGGAGGTGGACAGAGGCTGGCCTATGGAGGATATGTGTGACATATAACATGCAGCGGTGGCGTGGAGTGATGACATCCTCTGTTTAATGAGCAGAGTTAACACGGCCCTAGTTACAGCAAGCTGCCTGCCGCAGAGAGCTGT
The DNA here is from genome assembly GCF_914725855.1 of Thunnus albacares. Taxonomy (NCBI): domain Eukaryota; kingdom Metazoa; phylum Chordata; class Actinopteri; order Scombriformes; family Scombridae; genus Thunnus; species Thunnus albacares. The sequence continues at coordinate 14,978,038 of NC_058116.1, forward strand.
AAATCTGCCTGCTATCACTGCTGCCCCACTAATACAGGAAGTATTATCTAATAAGTGCAACTAGGAGGACTAATTTCAATAGAGCTGGTACCCCCCACGAGCAGTTTTCAAACTTGTTGCAGTGGAGAGGAGTTAGAAACTTTTATCACTTGGAAAGCTAGTATGGAGTTATGACAGGCACTGACCAAACACTTCCCCCCTTTTGAGTTGAAGGGAGTTTGTCTCATGTTGGGGTTAGTGAAAATCAGGTATGGTGCCAGACAAATCCCAGACGTCTGGTTGTTCTGCCCCAGCTGCCTACATTCCTGGGTCACGCTGGAACTCTAAAGGACCTCTGTGTCAGTGCCCCCGTTCTGGCCTGCCCTTCAGCGCTGATTTGTAGAGTGCTGGTGTCAAAGGGGACTACTTTGTAGATGGTGTGCTCTGCTTACCTGTTTCCCCACAGAAAAGGCAATAAATGTCACTCTATGACACTCTCTGGACTGTCTCAGCCTGACCATTACAAGGCTCTGGGATAGATACACAAACACACTCAGAAAATCTAAAGTGAGATAGCTTGTTAACAGAACCGTCCGTATATTTGTAACTAAAGAAACTCCATTCTCCCAGATCGTAAAAAAAAGGCAGAGATAGCCACTTTCTTTGTGGATGTGGAGTCTGGCATTTGTCTACAGCTGTAATGCTATTGTGTTTCAGAGTTTTACTCCGCTGAGCGGGGGGTAATTGCTGACTAGTCTTTTAACCTTATTAAATCATCCAGAGGCAGTGTTGGAGTGAAGATAGAGTTGATGATACTGCACCTCTCGTGCTTTTAGGAAAAGGAAAGATGCTGACTGCACTTCATCCAGGGGATTATACGCTGAATTCAAGCAAAACTGCTAAAGCTAATTAGAGGAAAAGGGAAGCACTGTGACAATCACCATGGGATAAACCTCAGGCAGTGGTGGTGGATTTTTTTCACTGTGTTTTTCACTTTTTTTTGCACAAGTTCACTTGGCAAAACCATTATTGTTACTGTTTTGGTTATTATTTTTACTACACATTGCATTTGCTGTCATTAGAATTTATATGGCCCCTTATGCATAACAAATGTCAGTTTTTATTACCATATATCCATTGACAGTCATTATTCTATCACAGTGATGTGTGTTCATAAAAACACACATACACAGGTTTAATTGCTCATGGCCATTTCTCAAAGCCTGACTTTCACAATATGGCTGCTGAAACTCCAAAGAGGTTTGGGTCTGAGCTTAATTAGATCATGTGGAGCTAAATCAAATCAGTCTAAACGAGAGCAGAGAGCCAAACCCTCCCCGTACAAACGTGTGTCTGTTGTCCGCTCTGTGTGATTGCTATCTCAACAGGACTCTGTGTTTTTGAGGTTGAAGCACGGTTTGCTTCAAAGCAAAAGCCACCTCTCTGTCTCTTCTTGCTCACTTGTTCACCCTCTTTCTCCTGCCGCTCATGCATCTCTTTCTGTAGTCAAGGAAAGAGGGAGTGAGAAGGATGGAGAGTTTTCGCCTCTTACTCCTCCCCCTGCTCACACTGCTTAACCTTGACAAGTCAATATGATACAGACGTAATTTGCTTATCTTCTCCTGACATTACCACTGTTCTCCCTGCTGCGGGGGCATGGGGCCTTCATTAGCATAGCTTACAAACACATCACTCTCTCTCTCGGAGGAGTCACACTCATCTCTGGATGCTCACGTACTGTATAAGCTATAAAACAACCACATCATAACATCTTAAAAAGGTATAAAACATGGCATTCTTTTGTGTTCTTATATTGTCTTCCAGTTTTCTTGAGATTAACTTTGATACCTGACAGGAAAACAAACAGATAATTATACTCCAGCAGTCTGACTGCATGATTAAGTCTTTATCCTGCAGTTTTTGGCTAACCTACATGTACAATCACATGGCCACCCTACTCCAGAGTTCACAGTCAAATGTGGTGAACAGATATATACTTGTGTGTGTCAGGCAGGTGAACTGAGCCCCTCAGCATCTGGCTGGTGCTCCCTGGTCAGAGAAACAGTCAGCTCCCTGGTCTCCAGCTGCAGGGTGGCTCCAGCCCAGGTCCATTAGTCACCAGACCCTGGACACCTCTCGCTCATCCCACCACATAAGGTAGCGTAATTGATACCCATCAGCCACTGCTGTAATCTCCTTGGTGGGAAGCAGTGCGGGTACGGGATGCGCACCTCATGTTTGGTTAAGAAGGTGCCGAGCGGGGTCCGGGACTCCGGGCCTGTCTCTTTGCCATCACTCCACTTGAAGGTGAGATGATTTAGGGGCCTGGGAGAAAGTTAATTTCTCTTGATCATTGTGTGCAACCTGGAGCCTTAATGGCGGGCGTAATTAATTCTGCTGATGTTAATCACCAGGGCTGGTCCCCACAATTATCAGCCCTGTGCAGATGGGGCGCGGCGCAGACATGAAAAATTAGGAAAATGAATCTGTAATGGGGTGGCAGATCTAATCTGCGTCAGAGAAAACAAAGTTAGGAAGAGCAAAGAGCCCCAGGATTCCAGGTGAAAGCCACCAATACAGACAAACCTGTGTGGCGGAGCTGAAAAATGTTGCTGTGTCCAAAGTGTTTGGTAATTACTAGGGCATTGAATTGTTCTATTGTTAATTCATCACTGTAGCAGAGGTTAAGTTCAACATCTCCTTCCTGGGCTACGGGTTGGAGAGGAGGGGAAGCAACAGTGGTCACATGCTTCTGGAGTCACTGTAAGGTTAATCAGGTTCCACTCTTAGTTGTGTGGGCTTTGCAATCAACCTGCATACTCGTCTACAGAGGGCGAAAAAAGTGCCATAAATGAAAGAATGAATGAAAGATGAATGAATGATATATGTGCAGGTGCATATATTCACTGTATGTAGAGTAAAATACAGTCATACATGCAGGGAACAGTGGCCCAAATGAATGCGTGCGCACACACATAAGCACACATATATAGAGAGAGACACACACACACACACTTGATTGTTTCAATCATGGGTCCTACTGATGGAAGAATTACTAAAGCATTAGTGGTCAAAGGACAGATACTCCCAGAGGACGTTTCCTCTGCCAACGTCAAACAAAATTAAGCAAAATACAACTGATTAATTGAAATTGCAGAGGAGCCATTTTTCAAGTCCTTACTTGGGTCTGGCAGTCGGGCATGTCGTCATTCCTATTTGGTGTGCTTAATTAGTCTTCTACCTATTTTGTCTTTAATAAGGCATGCCATAGGTTCTTAGAAAATCCAGGAGGATAGAACGAATCATTATTCATCATCATTGTTGTTAGAATGGTGAAAACTGAGCAATAGACTGAACTGCTGGCTATGATTTAGTTAAAGTGTATTATTAATGAGTTGAATAACCAGCTCTGTTACATTGTTGTTACTCACACAACTGGTGCACCCCTTGAATATCAAACCAATTCAAATATTACACTTAATGGTAAGCAAGAAGAAGTCTAATGGACTATCTCATGATTAGTGTAATGTTATCTGTTGTCTGTGCTTCATCCTTCACACAGTAAAGCCACCCACCTCTGCACCGTCAAGGTATTTAGTAGTAATTACAGGTGTGATCAATACACACATATTGACAATATTACACTTAACTTTTTTCCCCCTATATACATCAAAGGTCAAAGGCTCATTTTCTTGTAATTACTCACAGGGGGGCAAATGCAATTCTTGAGGTGAACCTCAACAAACAATAATAGATGGAGCAGCTGGCTGTTCATTGTTCTGTGGTGACCAGGTGTTTACACAGGGCACAGCCACACAGCCTCACGGCAAGGGGAAGGACATAAACAGCATTTAAAGAAGCCCTGCAAGGGTCTCGGATCAAAGAGGAGACACATACCACACACACACATGATCCTGATTGAAACAAATATTAGATTTTTTTTTTTTTATCATAGTGCGATTACTGGATTACATTTGCTCCTGTCCTTGAAGGGTTGCTTTGCTCCAAAAGATTCCTCCACATTCAGTCACAGTTTTGTAAGTGCACATCCAGAATTCCTCTGAGAGTGCGCAGTGATGGAGATTATTACAGTCATAATTCCAGGGGATTATATGCTAATGTACTCTCGCCTGTTTGTGGGAGAAAATTGCATTGTGGTTATTAGCGTGACACCAGAGCTCAGAGATGCCACTTGGCAGACGTCCTCATCGCCTCTCAGATGCCCTCCAAGGATTTACATATTTATTACAACACCAGGGGGGAAGCCGAAATGATATAACAGCACACACACAGACACAGACCAAACGCCCTCAACTTGAAAGATTTAATTGAATGTATTCAAATGTGATTCATTGAACAATTACATTCTCATTTTGCGAGCACATAGTGCAATTGTTTTGCCTATACTGGGCTCTCCTTCCCTTTCCTCATCCTCTTGCTAACACTCCCACTCCCTTTAAATTAGAAATCGGACTGGCCTTTGTAGGAGACACTGAGGGGGAATCAATAGGTGCATTAATTATAGCAATTCATTACCCAAATAAACATGGGACTCAACCTTTGCTGGATACAAATTCAGGGGACATTAAGTGTTTGGCTAGAGACAAAGGAGTGGACCAGGAATCCCTATTGCATTAATCTGAGGGATCAAACTCCACTGAGTGCCAGGGCTCCTCCAGGGAGTGTCCAGCCTGGGATCAATCCCCGCGCACAGGCAGTGAGTTATGGCTACCGAATACAAAAGTGGTCATGTGACATGGCACAAACACCGCTCTGCTGTTCTCTCTCTTTCTCGCTCTCTCTCTCTCTGTCTGGCACTTAATGGGAGTCCTGCTGGCCCACAATGCAGCGGGCTAACAGGGCAGGCTCCCGCTCCCCAGATCCCCCTGCTTCCCTGCCCATTCAAGGGTTGGGTCTCTTGCACACAGGGCCGCAGAGACTCCTGAAGGCTACTGGCAGAGGACGAAGGTAAAGGACATCCCTCTCCCTCACTGTCATCTCTACAGTGTGTGCCTATTTGTGAATTATATCTCCAATGGTGGCCATAATAAAACATGATAATGATGGATCGCACCGATAAATTACTGTTGAGTGGATTGTTAGGTCAGATGTTTTAGTGTGCGTGTGTGTGTGTGTGTGTGTGTGAGCTGCAGGGAATGTGTGATAGCCCTGAACACCCAGGAAAATGTGAACACTCCCCAGAGCAAGGTAAACACAAACACAGGCAAATAAAACACACAACGCAAACATATGTGCATGCATGCCATGCCATATGCAGTGAAAACTGGGCATTTTACGCAGGAAACTCAGTGGACTCAGTTGTCGTATACACTGACAGATTTGATTAAAAAAATAATTAAATCTAAAACCGATAATGTATTATCATTATAGCTTTTTAAGATGTTGCAGATTAATTTCCTGCAGAGTTACAAAAGCAGACATGTGTTGCCCATGTCCCAACAAAGTCCTTTCTGTTACTGTATAGAACATGCTTCAAACATGCGTGCCTTGAAATCAGGCTGGTCCTTTTCATCTCCACATCTTTTATACATTCACATCCGACAGAATGTTTGCCATTTCTTGCCAAAAACAGCAAAACATGAGCTGTAGGAAATGTGTCTGTTGTGCCTCTAATTATTCAAACGAACAAGTTTTTAATGACAACATATACTTTCACAGCTGAATTTATGCTGAGGAAAAGATGCAATACATTGACATGCCAAATATAGCCCACAAATTGAAAATGTGATTATTATGTGATTTACAATCTGTACAACATATGACACTATGTATCCTTAGACCCTCGATTCAGATAAGGAAAAAGTGCATAAAAAACATCCAATGGCAAAAAAAAGGGAGAAACCTCAAGAGGAACAATAGAGGAGGGATTCTTCTAATATCTATACCTATATCTATATCTATATCTATATCTATATCTATATCTATATCTATATCTATATATGTATCTATCTGAGGAATGTGGCTCAGAGAGGAAGTTGTGTCACAATACATTGGTGGACTGTCTATTTATAATCCCATTTTGTAAAAATAGTGCAGATTCCAAAGATTTACTGTAAGAACATGAAGTGAATTTAGTTGAAAAAATATTAAGTGGAATTTGCAGAAGTAATCATATTAATAAAATGATAAAAGTGATAAAGAATAATAATATGTAAACACCAGAATAATTATGCTGAAAATGAATGCTGAAAAGATGATACAAATTTTACAGGATCATGACGGATGGATATTCCTCTGCAACAGACTTCATGGACTTGACCCGGTGATCAGAGAGCACACATCTGGGTCTAAAATGTTTCAGATGTTGTTCATGTCTCTTTTTACCATCATAAATACTGGCCCAGTTTATCAAAGCTGGGTACACTTTGATAATGAACTCCTGCCAGATGAACTCACTGGGCACACAGTTTTGGTCTCATCTGACCTGCTTGTTTAATGTGGACTGACATTTCATTGGCCCAAAATTTTCAGCAACCCTGAGACAATATCTGACCTGACCCACTTTTCATCGTATTGGCTGCTCCACTGCCGTCTTCTCTGCACAGAACTTTAAGAACTGTTGAGGTCATTTTTGGGCTCTCTGTAGTGATAAATGCTGGTTCTCCTTGAAGAAATCATGCCACCAATATACTTCATAAGCTTGTTAGCTCATTAGGTTTTGATAGTTTTTATTGTGAATATCTGAACAGTGCTACAGCTTCAAACCATCCACTTACACCTTTTAACACTTAAAGCTAAAAGGTGATTAGTTTTTCATAAAAGTCCATTTGAGTTGGCAACCATCCAAAAGTGTTACTAATTAAAAATCAATCTGTGGGCCATTAGCACGAAGGTGTGTGCCAAGGTTGTGTGTATCAGAGGATCATTTGTAATGAGGCTAGCTTTGGATCTGGAGGAGGGAGAGAAGGAGGGATGGGAGAGGGGAGGTACAGATCTGAGATAATCTGGGGACCTGCTGTTGCTCAACTTAACAATTGATACTACGTGTAAAGATGCTGAACTTGTAGTCTTCACTAATTGATCCACTTACCCTCATCGGGAGAAAGCAGAGAAATAAATGTGGATGTTCATTGCATGAGAGGGACTCCATAGATAACTATTAAAGCTGGGTTTGTTGCCCTGATTCTGATGGCTACAGAAGGGATTGCAGAGCAGGAAAGCATTTGTCTGCTTTAGCAGGAGTGGTGTTAGATGTTTATGTGATAAATGTTAGCTAACTCAGACCAGCACCTTGGGAGCAGCAACCTGGAGCCCTGGACTCTGGAACTTATTAAAGTTGCAGGGGTGTATTTCATAGCACCTCTCTAAAATCTGCCCAATTACAGAGGTGTAGCTGGTACTGGTGCCTAACAGTTTGTTCCGTTAGCCCAAACTGTAAAGCACAGCCACTTCTGTCAAAGTGGACAAGATAACAGTACCCTTTAGTTTTTTTTCTTTCTCTACCTCATACTATATCTTGCAACTGTTGCACATCAATTTCCCTAAGGACTAGTAAATCTTATCTTTACAGTGATTATATCTGTTTTCACAGAATGTTTTAACAGAACTGATAACACAAAGGGGTGTGTGGGACATGAAACTTGCTTTTATGTCATATTATGTCAAATAAAAAGGCTCTTCTCATGTATGTTGGTGGCCAGTTTCTATCCCCTCCATCGTTCTTTATGGTAGACAGCAGCTAATGTGGCATAAAACTCTGCCCTCTTGATCATCTATGGTCGTAAAAAAGAGGCCTTGACTGTATTAAAGGAATAATTGTTGAAATTACTTTGAAGATGGTTGGTTTAACTGCTCTTTACATTTGGTGCCTTTGGGGTGTGTTTCAGAGAGTCAGAAAGCCTCAGGATTGAGTTGCACCAGCTATTCGTAAATCCATCGCCAAGGTTGTATTTATAGTCTGTCCTAAGTTCTTGGTACTACCTGTTTTCAAACTAGTGATTTATCAAAATGGACTGCACCATTATAAATTAAAACATGGCTTAGCTACTAAAGGCTTTAGTAATTTGTTAATCAGTTGCCATGGAAACATCTGTCGAAATCGCTGTAGCACCATGAGCTGTAGCTTAACTTAAAAAAATAACAGTTTTAGGCAGTCAAGAGATATAGCTACAGTATTGAACCAGACAGAACTTGTAAATGTAGATATGAATCTGTTTTGTTTAAATGCTACATGGAAAAATATATGTGTTAGTTAGTAGTATCCATGCAGTTTAGAGTGAGAGGGAAATAGTCAATTAAGCTAACCTAATTGATTTTACAACCCTGTCTCCTAGGAATTACGTTTATAGCCTACTCAACTGCAACAGCATATATGTTTTGAGGGAAAAGTCATGCCGCCCGAATTATGTTACATAGGAGTAAAATGTTCAGTGACAATGTATTTCTTCTTTTTTTCCCCCTCTGATCTGATCTTGCAGCTCAATATCAGCTGACTACAGCATTATTGAACTTTTTTATGGTTATGTTGAGGCACAGGCAGCACTAGGTTAAAGTTAGGCAAAGATCGTGGTCTTGGTTAAAGGCATACTATGTAGGATTTGTCGGTTGCTGTTGGTAAACACAACATTCAAAGTTGGCCCCTCCTCCCCGGCTCAACGACACCAGAGTGAGAGAGAGAGAGCAGCGATGGGCGAGCGGTGGGCGTTAATGAAGAGAGGGAGCGAGAACAAAACGGTGAATCAGAGAAATAGAACGTTATTTTCTGATTGTTTCACAGCGCTTACGTTCTAAAGCACAAATAACCATGCACACAGCTCCACACACCTCATTGCTGGATTTAGTGTGAATGCAGAGCTTCGTTCTGTCCGCTGTGGCCTCTCTGCTCTCTGTGTGTGTAGCTCAGCCCTGCTCTCACTCAAACAGACACAGAGAGCAGAGGAGAGAGAAGGAGAAGCAAACATCCCATTTCAACAGTGGCAAAAGCATTTAGGGGAAACACTGAAGTACATAAAAAAACACAGCGATGTGACCTGGTCACTAAGTTTTCATAGAGTCTCGACCTCACAACCTGCGTGCTGTTATTGGCTCGGGGCTACACACCCACTGCCCAAAGGTTGACGCCAAGAAATGTCCCGAACACAGCAAAACGACAAGAAAATAAGAAAATACAGGCAGAGGGCAGGGTGTCTGTAGATAAATACACCCACACACTTCTAGTGGTCTATAAGTGATGATTGAGAGGGATGATTTTTGCATGAGTCTGCAGTAACTTGAAGCACAACGTGTTCATGAACCTTTAACCAAAACCATGATCTTTCACTAACCCCAACCAAAATGATAACGTTGTCTAAACTGAACCACACACGAGAGCCAAGATGCAACGTGGCAATGTTCCGCATTTAGTACGCTGCGTGTCCAACCCAACCAACTCCCTCCAACTTGAGTTTGGTATATAAATGTAGCTCAAAATGTTGCCTGTAAACATATTATTATGTGATATTATATGATTATGTTTTTTAATGCAATGTAAATGGGAAAATAATTTTGTAGTATATAACTTGAATTCCTTGGAGACAGGGTGGGACCTTATTTGGTCATTTAGGCTAACGTTATTGGCTTAATATTTTCTAATTTCAGATGTATTGTGTTATTTTTGTTGAATTCACAAAAGTTAACATCATTATGATCGATCAGGTATCCAGTCAGATATGTCGACCATATTCCTTATTTCCTCTTTTACTCCTCAGTCTAATTAGCAAGCTAATATTAGTTTTTCAGCTAGTTCGGTTAGCTGAACAGCTGTCAGTTAGTATGTGTAAACATCTAGTAACAACTAATATCTATGTAAGAACTAGTTTGTGTGGTGCAACCCTTTTTAAGTTAGTGGTGTGTAAATCTCCATGTTTTAAGCTTAGTATTAACTTAAAAAACAGCTGGTGCACCTGGCTTATGATTTTGAGGAGTGGAATTTGAAGAAAAACAGTTTTTGAACTCGCTTTTGAGTGTGCATTTACATGTGACTGCCAGGCAAATAGAAAAAGAGAGTGATAGAACAAAAAAAAGTGATACTGAGAGAGTGAGGGCAAAGATAGATTGTGCGTGTGTGTGTGTGTCAGAGAGAGAGGGGTGTTGCGTGCTTTTGATAATACATGAGTCTTGAGAGCGATCCCTGGCTGCTGTGACAGAGGAAGCTCAAGGAGAGCTCAATAACAGAGCTGTCAATGTATTCCCTATTTGAGTGTATTTTTAGTGCAGGCATCATGGGCCTCATGCATATTTCAATAGATCCTTTGTATATTAGGTGTGAGAGCACACACAAACTGGAGTGAGGACTAGCACAACATGACTCCAAGAAATATGGGCTTGATTCTTAGATTTGACAGAACAGCTCAGAGTGGCCCCAGATAGGTTGGGTTTGACTTTCAGTGGATGGGGTAGGAAGACCTTCATTGATTGCATTTTGAGACAACAAAGAGATGACATTGAACCCACTATAAGGAATGAGACAAAAAAAAAAGATGCACAACATATTAAACTTGCAGCGCCAGCCAATGTGTAATAATACTACACAAAACAAAAGAAAATTAATAGATACCTGCAGGCAGGCAGACTCACACACGTACACACCAGCAGGTGGTTATGTTATAAAGATTCTTTGTTTCATGCTGCTTTCTAGATTAGATTCTCAGGGATTTCACGCAAAGGGATGAATTCTAATCAGTCATCGCTCATCACCTTTGAGATATATCATCACAAAGTTGTAGATTATGTCATATAATGGTTCAGTTTCCCCTGTCTGATTAAATCAAACTTTATGAAGCTGTCAGTGCTTTGCTGATGATGGTGCCATCATTTTACAGCAACATGTGTATTTGGTGACATCAGCCTGATATCAGAGAGGGACCCATAACACCTCTGTGACCGCAGCCCAGTTCATAACCCGACAACGGCAGCAAGCCAGCAGCCTCGCAGATTCTACACGAGAGCTTTGGGAAGATCAGACAGGCAGTTTTTCCATTACATCGAGGTCTTGGAATTTACTGTGGATGATAGCTGGATTCTATTAAAGAGGCAGCGTCTGTTGCCTTTGAGGCTTTACTTTAATATGCATATATCACATTATGGCAAATGTATTCTATGAATGATTCCTGTGATGAGACAAGTGGCTGACATCTCCCAGGTCTGTGCAATGTACAGGAGACAGCTCCATCTTTTGTAGCACAGACGTCTCACTATGAAGATGGAGGAAATTTGGCTACAATGAGCCCTGCAGGGTTAAACATCCTCAGATGTCAGGGGGTGTTACTTCACACTGTGGATTGCACTACAGAACACTGCCAGGAGAGGGAGTTTTTCCTGTCAAGTATGTGATTGGCTCCACGAAGGCAGTGGTGCATTACCTTTCAGTGACTACATCCAGCAAAGATTCATATACTGGTTTGCATAAAGCACCGGCAGTAGGAACAGGCAACAGTCCAACAGCTGGACTCAGCATCAGCTCAGCTAAAAGAAACATTTTGTTAAACCACAATCAAGTTCTCAATAGTGTGTTTGCGATTCATTGTGTGTGTGACAGATTTTTGTGGTTACAAATATATCCCTTATGGGAGGAAAGTTTGCCTGACAGATACTGTAGATGTTTGATGTCCTTTACAAAAGTTCTAGTTTCACACATCATCTATCCTATAGACATGATAACAAAGCTGCCTCCATGCAGTGCTTGTCTGTTTTGAGTTTGAGGTCAGTGCCTTGCCTCCCAATACCTAACATACATGTCTTCTTCTGTTAGAGGAAACCACAGAGGAAACCCGCATGAATATGAGAAGAACACCACACAAACCGTACCTCAGCCATACATTCTGACTACTCATGATTTCACACCTAGTACCCACTATTTCAACAAAAAGTCTGAATTGAATTGAACTTACCTCGCAGCCAGTACTTCCATTATGAAAATAAATGTGATGCTAATGTGTCAAAAATATGCTTAGAAATTATTGAAAATTTACAGCTCAAGCAAGTCTCTAAATGTGACATCACTACTCTTTTTTTCATTACTTAACAACTCCGCCTTGTCATTATTTCCAAAGCAGTGCCTGCAAGCCAAAGCTGATTCTCTAATCGCCTTTATTTCAAACCTGCCCAGTGCAAGCACGGACATAAAGTCTGTAAAGTAAAAGTATGCAGTGATGTAAGACTGATACTGACATACACTGAAGGCTCTTAATTCATTAAGCGAAGATGCTATTTTAGGAGCATTTTAAATCATACATATGTCAGCAGGAGCGATAAACACTGCTTGACACTAAAATACTGAAAGAGTTTAAAATAATGTAAGGAGATGGATGAATGTGATGAGATGATGATTGAATTAAACAAAGGCTCAGATCCTGTTTTAAGGCTGCAACCTTACTTAGAGGTGTAATTACACGGAGAATACCAAAGTCAAAATATCCCTACACCATTGGAAATCTATTGTGTCTATGGATTGGCCTAGAACTTTCAAGGTGCTCTAACGAGAGGGAGAGGAGCGGTCACATAGATGGCAGAGGGGGCATCAGATTTCCATTATTGACTGCTGCAGATATTGCACTGTAGCGGTGTGTAAATTGGTTCCTGAGGGCTTTTCAGCTCTCTGAGCTGGGGCGAAGTGTGCAGGTTCACCCCCACCCCCATCCTCTGTAAATCGTAGTGGCGGATCGCTTCCAGTCCCCCACTGGCGCCGGGCCCCCTCCTCTGATCAATACCTAATCCCAGCCTGTGCAATCAGCTGTCGTTGCCCAGGCAACGCTGATGTCACACAAGTTGAGTGCTCGCTGTTACAACAAATCATTTCCTTTAAGCAAACGTAATTGAGTATTTGTACAGTAGGCTGTCAACTGAGACTATTTACATCAAACCTGAACCTGCAGGACATTAGTTATGCCTGTTCTCTGAGGGAAGGGCTCACCATAGCGGGTGACCTTACAAAGTAGCCAGGAGGAGGTAACTATGGCAACACAGGCTACTTTGGAGCAGTGCAACTCCGGAGAGGATCGGGGTCACAGCGGTGCAGGAGATAGGATGGGCCTGGCTTTCTTTTTGGGAGGGGTAAACTCGAACACTAGTGAGGAAAATAAGTCTCTTGTCCTTGTTCTGTGCCAGAAGACACAAGCACAGAAACATGACTGATGTACAGTCACTATCAGCAGTAATATCAGCAGTAAGTAGAGCACTTTTAAATCAGTTTGCTTTATTATTCCTGCAAAACCCAAGACAGTTTAATTGACTGAATTAGCATATTAGTGAGCAGTTTAATAACTTATTATATTTTCAGAAAAATGCATTTTACTGCACATAGCATGAAGTCTCCAATTGGCCAATAAAATAAAACAGAAATTCTACAACAAATGTAACAGCTTTGTGCTATCACTCAAAATCAAAACAAAGAGAATGACGAGCTATTATTTAAAACATCATTATGCCAGCTCTTGGAGAGTAGTTCCACAAATCACAATGTTTTTAGTTCATAGTTTTTGACTGTGTGGTTACTAGTTTTGGCTTCCTTGCAGGTTCAGTGCAATAATAATGCCATCAGGGTTTAGACTGTGGAGATTTGTTCAACAAGCACACTGACTTTTCTCCTGTTTTTGTTGCTGTTTTTGTATATAGCAAATCCAACAAGTCAAATGAACTGAGTATACTGTAGCAGTAATTCATGCATGCGTTTGATTGGCTACAAATGATATAAGACGTGATATATGCAGCATCCAGTGGCATATTTCATTTCTTTAAGTTGCTGTCAGGACAGTTCTCCACACAAACACGGCAATAACTCACTCATTCCTGTCTGTTCATAAATCATACATCAAAAATACAAGAAGTGATCGATCCAGTAAAAACATTGTTGAGTCGTGTTATTTCTCACTTCATCCCAAATATTCAATTTGTCTAAGTCCAGTAGTCTTTTTGCGAGCAAAGAAACATTTACCACTAAAAATGACTCCTGATTGTTATTATTACCACAAATACTTCACCCACTTATGTTATCTCAAGAATAACATTTTCACCTCTTCTCTCACTGTATAAACATGCAAATATGTTCATTACAGAAAAAAAGTTATTACCTTTATAGTAATTTAACTTTATAGATATGAAACCTTGTCCTGCATTCAGGATATCCGTAGCCATATTAACTGATCCTAACAAAGGAACGATGTGATATGCATAATTTGCATTCATATGCATTCTTGTGTTCATTGCATTTTGTGGGGAAAAAAGACACAAGATACCATCAATATGACGGTATAGAGAATACTGACATACTGATGCGAACTGACGTTGAGTTTCGTTGACAAATGGGCACCTAAATCCAAAATAAAATACCTTTGTCAATGTTCAAATGATACACTATTATTGGATAATATTGTAATCTTCCTATTTAAAATGCCAAACCCCATAACATAACCTATCATATGTGAAAATCTGATTTCTATTATCTCTCTCTTAAAAGCAATTTTACAGTCATTTGTCAAAGGTATTGGTCATTTATCCTCGAAGAAACATAAGATGTCTCATTACAGTGGGATGTAAGACAGTTGGTGACTCATAAAGACATAATAAAAGAAGCGCAGAGTGATGGCCATAAATACTTTATTGTTTATGCTCACAGGAAATAAATTGTAGGCTCCTATCTTCTAAATCAAATTTGTATTTCAAACCAATGAGATGAGCAGTAATGTTTGTACTGCTTTAAGCCAAGCCTGTGATTATCAAAACAACTTTTATAGGGTTCATTTAAAATTATGGCGACAAATTTTGGACACGAGGTAGTTACAGAAAACACTTAAACCTAATTGGTTGTTCTGTCGTTTCACCATGAATTACAGGTTTGCTGGGGTTTGGTTTTGCATTCAATGCAACATTTGATGACTTTAAAACATTGTTGTACTTTCTCTTTTGTGTGCTTAGTCAGGTAGAAGTTGAATGAATGACCTCAAAGTCCTGAAACATTGTTACAGCAGATACAGTTAGAGGGATTCTTGTGTGTTTGCTGTCTGAGATGGAAGGAGCCTGCTGGTTTGGTATAGATGAACTCTCCCCAGAGCCTCCATGGCCCCTGATTCAATCAGTGTGTCTCCACGTCCACTGTTTCCTGGCACTGATATATTACAGGGTACAAGCGGTGGTGTGCGCCGTCACCACGTGGATCAAGTTATGTCACAGCCATTTCGCAGCAGCTGTGATTTTATTCAGTGGCCGTTCAGAGACGCTGAGGGGTGAAGACATTAGTTTGATCTGCCAGGTATGATCCCTTTATCTGAATGTGGATTGAGTAAGGCAAGATGAAGGTCAACTGGATTTCTTAGTGCACACACAGAGACAAAGAGGGCACAGGGACTGTAACAGGAGAGAGTGAGTGAATAGAAAAAAAAGACTAAACGTTTAATGTTATGTTTTATGTGTTTTAAAGTGGTAAAATGCTTTTAAATGTTTATTTAATCAGTCTAATTCAAGGATCGAACTGGTTATTCTCAATTTTTCTTACTGACAACAAATCCAACAAAAAGACGAAGTCCAGCAATGTGTTCTTTCTGTACTTTCTGACTTGCCTATATGTCTGTGTCACCCTACACCTATTCATTACAACTGGAGATGTAAATCTTCAAAAATGGGTCACAGATATATAGTTTAATTTTTAAAAAAAGGCTAAGTTATTTCACAAAACAGCTCGGCATTGTGGTTTTTAACAAACATTACTCAAACAGGACTAAATTGTATGTTTGTCAGGGACTATTTTCAACTGCGGATTAATACACATTTGCTGTTCTAGTGAGTATTTGCAGCTCCAGAACGGAGTGTGATGTATTGTTTTTAAATAAACTGCAGTGCCCATATTCATCGTAATGAAGTCTCCTAATGCATCGGTGTGGCTCACTGACATGTTTTTAATAGTTTTTGGAAGACAATGGAGCTATGAGGAATAAGCTATATCAGGCTTTGAATACACTAGTCATATCCCTAACCTTGTCCAATAAGAACACAAAGAATGCAGTTTGCACATTTACATTGAAAAAAAGCTTTTGTTAAAGGAAGGCAGAGCAATTTGTGATCCCTCAAAATATGATGCTTGATTTTATCAATCCTGGGTTTTTTTTGTTTGTTTTTTCACAGATTTTTTGTAATTTTCAAATAGTTTTCTAACAATTGAACTTTGTGTTTCTCTTGATAGAAAACAAAAAACAAAACATATATTGAATAATTTAAGGAGTTTATATGTCAGAGCTTTCAGAATCACCATAATCACAATTTTATCTATATTTTTAAATTATTTTATTATATGTTTTGGATTTCAATTTACTTTTTCATTTCTCATTTTACTGTAAACTTTATAACTTTGTTTTGAAAAGTGCTGTATAAATTAAATTTATGTATAAATTTAATTTCCTTTCAAATGTGTGACATTGAGAGAAAACATATGTTCAAGAATCAGTTTAGTGCTCCCCAATTATGCAATCAAACATAATATGATACTAACCTGCATTTGACCATAAATGTCAATGTGCATATGCTGATTGGTGTCAAATATACATATAAATACGTTTTAAAAGTGTAAACTGGGAGTTTGTGGATGTTGAGCTCCATGTTGGGGTCCAAGCCAATGAAAACGTTTTCTACTTGATAGAATATGAAGATATTCTAATGTTAATCTGATTCAGACCTTAGTGTAAATTTCCATATTATTACCCAAATGTATTCTTCTGGTGGATGCTTTATTCAAGGTGACATTGTGTTCTATACATTATGGTATGACAATATGCTGAATGTGATTACATGGCACTTATTCAACTTGTCATTTTCCACAAGGGTTAAATAAATACAAACTGAATTAAATGTGACTATTATTCCCTCTCCAAAGGAAAACAAAAGCTGAGACACTGCTTTGCATATTTCCTGACACGTCTCGACTAACAGATGAGACGTGATTTAAATAGGATCTTGCTTTCTTCACCTGTCGACCTCCTGTAAATATTATTTATGGCCTAAAACACATCTTTTAATTCCAGATATGTATATTTTTCGTGATAGCCGAGTGTCAATCTGACTCAAGGAACTGGCTGGTGCCCATTTCTCAAGACCACAATGAATATTCAAAAGATATGCTTTAGAAAAGGGTGAAAAAAGGGAAGCGGTTCAGAGTTAACATTAATTAATATTCGTTGCAGTAAAAATGAAAGCTAGACCTGCACTAATTTCAATAGACAATTAATCATGAGGCTCAGTAATTACACCGGGGAGTTTACAAATGATTTTTTTTAAGGGGCCAGAGTAGAGGAAAGGAGATAATCCCCTACCCATCACAATCACTGGCTTCCCACCAATCCCTGCAGAAAGAGCAATTAGAGCAAACAGCAGCAGAGCAGTAATTGTGTACCAGGAGAAGATGAAGGCAGAATCTTAATTGCAGTGAACGAAGATCACTTGCTCTCACACCTGATTGTGCTCAGGGAAAAGAATGTGCACGCCAGAGCAAGTCTGTAACACCTCCAGGTGGAAACGAGTAAAAATAACCTTAACAGGAGCTCCTGCTGTAGGAGAGTGTGTAGCACATGACATGTGGGCATCCAGAGCGCCCCATTCCAGTTCTGTCAAACCAAGGCTGCCACACATTCACAGGAGGGGCAAAATCTCACTGGGCATGTTACCATTATTTCACAAGCTTTTTTATTTGGTTCAAATGAGGCCTATTTACTTTTTTGGCTGGACCGCAACAGCAGGGCCAGCCCTATAAACATGAAAGTCTGCCTCTGACTGACTGAGTGACTGAGTGACTGAGTGTAAGTTGCCTCGGTGAAATTCATAGCCCTCTAGCGTTTCATACACAGTCCAGCCATATACAAGATTTTGACCTCGTCTTGTTTGACGTAACTTGAGAAGGTATGAAGGCTTTTCATAACTTTTGTGATGTGCAGTTAAAAGGAATATAAATGACTTCCAATCAGGGTTATTTTCATAGTGGGGACCATTAGACCTGTGCAGCACAGCATTAATGTCTTTTCACCCTGAATCTTTTCCATATAAGCTCTTCACTACAAATTCACACTGTAAGCATTTATGAAACAGGGCATCTAAAGCCAATAAACCAGTAAGATTTTCCATGTTGTGTAATGAAAAATTGACAAAGAGGAATTTGGCTCAATAAATTGTCAAAAGTTGTCAGAACAAAATTCCAAGTATGTCAGAGTGAGAATGCTGATCTACATTTGTCTCTGTGTTTATTTTATTAAAAAACTTACAAACATTCACTGAGGAGATTTAACACAGACAGTTGAGAGGATTTCAGATCAAGTTGTTTCAAAGTCAAAGTTAACTGCAACCTGGTCCGTGATCCCAGTTCAGCCCTCAAACTGAGTAGAAATAAGTGCAAATCCAGGCCGCTGTGTGTTTGAGTGTGTTTGTGGTGAATCGCAGGGACCCGTAAGGAAAAATATTAAGTCAGGTCACTCTAAAATGGTGTTGAAATATCGCGCTGTCAGCACATTACCACATCACCTCATGACATACAGTTGGGGCACACAGCACAAGGCCCAACCCTTCACCACAGTGTTGTTGCTGGCCGCCTCCTCGTTCCGACCAGGGCCAGGAATTAACAGAAGACAACCAAGAAAAGAAAACCTTTATTGCAGTTATTTTAACTGTAGTAATTTTGCAAGATTGTTAACGAATACATGCTTTGTTATTGTTCAAAAATATTCATCAACCTATTTATCAAAGCAATGATCCAATGATACAGTTAACAAAATACTGTTAGATTTCATTTGGGGAATTTTGGCACAACTTGGCGAACCTGACATCTCATTTTAGGGAGAAATATATCATTACGTATTTTGTTTGAATTATGTGGTTGCTTCACAGTCCTCTAGTAAGAGTAGTGATTCACATAGTAGCACTAAACACAACAGATAGATTAACATGAATCAAAAAGCAAAATAATGTGCTTTGTGGTAGAGCAGTGAAACCTCACCTATATATAATATGTCGGGATCAACAGAATGATTTAATGTAACTTAATATTCAGTAAACAGTTTCTGTCTGTAACTGCTTTTAATAGTTGTAAGAAAACTTTACAACCCCACAGTCTCTTACATGGAAATATAATCTTCTCTTTTGCTTGCATTTTTTTTACATTGTGATCTACATAACTTGTTTCTTTTAGATTACATGTCCCTTACATTAAAGTTTGTCACAACCAATCTATGACATAGTATTTTTGAGATATTACTTTTTTTTTTTTCCTGACTCAAAGGAGGATAGACACATATTGGATAAAGCATACCACAGAGAATATACCACAATATCACTAAACTAAGGTTTTCACCTCTCTGAAAAAATCATTCAGCTGATCTTAACACACATTGTACCAAACTGAGATTATTGGATTTGGAATAAAAAAAATAACACAGTTTAGAGCTTTCGAATCTGATTGACATCTGAGTCAGGTATCGCATATAATGCTATTTCAAATCATTTGAACATTAATTTATATGAAACATAAACAGAAATATACACAGTTGTTCAATTGCTTGCTCGACTCACTTTGCTAGAAGTTAAAGTAAATTGTATTAACTTTAACTGAACCTGTCAGTTAGTCACAAGATAACAGTAAGTTTATAATCATTATAATCACAGTTTGAGATATCGATATATGTTGACATTAAAGAACTTTTCTGCCTCTAAATTGATGAAAAAAAAGCACAAAATGCACAGTCACTATGACCATATACATCATATGATTGTCTATTGAGTTATCTTGAACAAACAAATGCATAAAAACAACAACAACAAGCCTGAGCAAGGCTTTCTTGTGAAGGTGTATCAATGAAATTACTGGCACCGAGTTCATCTCAGTGCTTTGTCAAACGGATATGACGAGACTACTGGGAAATGCAAGATTTTAATGATCTATTTAGAGAAGTGTGTCCAGTCCAGGAGAGCCTGATAATCGTTAAGAAATGAATTAGATCCACAGTGAATGATCAGTGCCGCCTGTGATCTCAGTTTATTGTGTAAGGAGATACAAGGGCAGGCGTGCCAGAGCCTCGTACTTTAACCCCCAGCTTCCTGTGTAACAGTATAGCATATCTGTTTAACTTTATAATCAGGGCTTTATTAATGCAATGCTTTTCTTCCGCCTAATAATGAAACAACACAAATAAAATAAATTGTGATCAATGGAGGCGAGCAGAGACAGATGAGGAGTCTGTCACACTGGGGATGATACCAATTTATCTCTTTAATGCATCTCCATGGGGTTCTCTCACTAAAGGATACAGATTACTGAACCCCTTGTCTCAGAGGGAAATGCGTGAGAAGAATCCATATAGCATACAGAGATGGAGAGCCCTTCTTTCATCTTGTATCATTCATGCTTCTTGGTCACTCTCTACATCAAATGCAAGACTCCAGCAAACATGTGTACACATATTCAGAGGAAAGGGGATGTTTCCTCGCAATAATATACTCTAATTTACGTGGCTGCAGATTTACAAGCATGCAAAATATTATTTAACCAAATGACTGGATGTTTAGGCATTAAATCAAACAAAAAATACATATATATTGTAAAGATTAATACTATTTTTAAATGTAGCTTTCACTCAAGTCTGTAGTGTTGCAGAGGTACAGCAGTCTTTGTTGTGTTCGTGATTTGGGGCAGGTCAAGTTACTTTAAGTTTCAGTGTTTTTACAGAGTGTCTTTCCTCAATTTCATGCATAAGAGTTTGTGTCATATGCCGTTTGTTGTTTTGTTTCATTTTGTGTTTTAGTTTCATGTCCACATTTTGTGTTAGTTTGATTTTGTGTCTTTCTTTTTTGTGAGTATTTGGAAAAGTATCTTGCGTGTGCGTTTTAAACCAAACCAAACAATTGGAAAGTGGTAAAGAGAACATAAAATCTGAAAAATCTGCAACTTGGGGTTTTCCACTTTCTAGAAAGGATGAGCTATAAACAACTGAAGCTTTGAAGTGGGGCGAGAGACAGAAATCTAACATGTGCTGCTGAATGAAGACAAGGCAAGGCACACCCCTGCAGTAAATAAGGAATTCCCTGCAGCTCTGCTCACAAACCAGAAGGCAAAAGTCAACCGGGTCACTGTGTTGCGTCAGTGACAAAAAAACAACAACAAAAAAAGCACTAATAGCAGGGAAAAATTTGAGGTCAGGTAGTAAAAATACAGTCACTCCCTGCTTCAGGCATGAAGGACAGCGCTTTTAGCTCTAATGTGGAGGCTTTGATCCTAAAACTCCCCATCAGATATGAGCATGTGGAGCAGGACCCATCATGTGCAGCAACTCGGAACAAGTCTGACTGAAAAGGCGTCATGTAATGCCAATTACACTGAAAAAGTTTGTCTTCACACATATACATGTTTTCATTTGTAGATTTCTACATTTTTTGTGAGCAATGGCATTTCAGGAGGCCCAAGGTCAAATTTAGACTGGGTCATAAATTGTTTTGTTTGATGGCCTACATTTGCCTCAATAGCAGGAGGAAGGCCAAGCCCATAAAAACGTAAAAGACGGGCCGGCCGGCTGTGGGCTTGGCTGCCAGCATTGTTGTCCTGGGGACCGGGAGATGCTCCCAGTGGAGGTTTCATGGTGAATAAAGACGGTTATGGCCCACCATTGGCACGCACAGAGGGCTCATGGAGATCATTACTGCCAGGGATCAGTCAGTGAAGAAGTTACAATGGCAAACTCAAAGCTGAAGCCATCCCATTGTCAGCAGTGAAAAGAGGCTTTTCTCTCTGCTGAGGGATTCAGGGGAGGCGGGAGACAGCTAAACAGCCTTCATAATATCAATAATTTATACTTTTAGGTGCTGAAAAATAAGTTTTGGAATTTCTCTCTATATTAAAGTTGTTGTCATCTGTAGAAATATTGTTTTTTATATTCTTTAAGTATTGCAGGTTGCTGTCCTTCCCTTATATCTTTTAACCAATTTAATATAATTGTAGGTATTAGGTGATACACAGGCCAAACATTTAAATAAATATGCAAAAGATTTGTCTAAAGGACCAAAGATTTATTTAAAGACCAAAACCAACTGTCTTGCAATACTTTTCAACTTCCCCACTCTGTCTGTGGCACTCAGACTCAAGCTTATTGGTTTTTGCTGAAGATGGAGATATTTAAAGACAAGTACTGTATAGTAATAGTAATAATATTAAAAAAAATAAGGCTAAATAATTTCCTAAAACAGTGGGGCACTGTGGCAGCAGATGTAGCAGATATTAATCAATCATGAGTGAATAGTTCATTAGTTGGGGATTATTTTCATCTGCGGATTAATACACATTTGGTGCTCTGGTACAGTGATTCCCAGCCAGAGGTACTTGTACCCCATGGGGAACTTCTGCTTTTGCCAGGGAGTACGTGTAGAGATTGTAGAGTAGCTCAACTAATTTGAAAAAAATTTAATTAATGATTTGATTAAAAAATACATCCACATATTAAGTCAGCTATAAAAATTAATTTAGGTGTTATTTCAATTAAGAGTGCATGAAAACTACATACATACATAGCAAGTGAGCAGAGGAAATGAAATAGTTCGCTAAAAGTAATGGATAAACTGTTAAAATAGATCACTAAAAGTACTGGATAAACTGTTAAAATTGATCACTAAAAGTAATGGATAAACTGTAAAAATTGATCACTAAAAGTAATGGATAAACTGTTAAAATAGATCACTAAAAGTAATGGATAAATGGTTGGAACGTCCAGCTTTTGCCTCTTCATGTGGTTGTAGTACGAATACAAACTTGACAAAACTGAAATAAACATTGACAGTTCAATTGTATGAGAATATTGTAGCATCCACTATTATATCCACTTTTATATGATCAATAGTTAAGTAACATCCAGTTTGAAATTAATTCAAATGAACACATTTGGAGCATAAATGTAGGTGTTGATGAAGGGGTTGGAATAGGCTGTGGGGAACCACTGCTCTACTAAATAAAATAAAAAACAAAACATGTCACCCAGTGCAACAGTGTGGCTGAGACTGTCCTCCTAAGAAAGACAACAGGATCAGCTGTTAATGCAAGTGTGCAAAACAACATATGTTTATGTTCAAGTGACAGAGGCTCCCTAGCAGCCATAGTAGAATTATGAGGGGAGCATAAGAGGAGATAAGGTGACATTATTATATAGCAACAAAGTCCACATAACAAAGAGGACGGGGTCTAAGGATGAGTCAACAAAACATTGGTCTTAAACACAAGAGATCACTGTTCATTTCTCATTTCCAACCACAAGTCAACACTTTTTTAAAGACCATGACCATAATCATCCCCTAACCTTAACCATGTGGTTATTATTGCATGATGATGAACTAACTTTGAGGAAGGAGAAATTTTAACTAAAATCACAATGTTTCCCAAACCTTAACAAAGTACTTATTTTAACCTGGACTATGATCTTTCCCTAAACCTAACCACGTTGTTTTTGTGCCTAAACCTAACCAGACTTTTACTATATTGTTGTCACATCATAACTTATTTATCCTTCAAAAGTGATTTGTAACAGCTTTGGGTGTCAGATCAGATTCTGGAGTGCATGGACCAATGACATATTTCACCTTTTAAGTGCAGTGTGTAGAATTTAGTGGCATCTAGCAGAACAGACTTAGCAGAAATGGAATATAATAGTAAAAGTATCTTTTAATTAATGTATAATCACCTGAAAATAAGAATTGTTGTGTTTTTGTAACCTTAGAATGAGCCCTTTATATCTACATAGGGAGTGGGTCCTCTTCTACAGAGGCCGCCATGTTGCACCGCCATGTTTCTACAGTAGCCCAGAACAGGCAAACCAAACACTGGGTCTAGAGAGGGCCTTTTGCGTTTTTCACAAATTTCACAGCCACCGTAGGTTCTCCTACACACTTGAAAGGGGAGGGGTATTCAGTTAGTTGCAATCTGCAACCTCACCACTAGATGCCACTAAATCCTACACACTGGTCCTTTAATTTGGAGGCCTTGTTGGTGTGGCTCATTGATGTGTTTTTTTTGGACAACAACAGAGCTATTTGACACAGAGAAACAAGCTATACCTGGCTTTGGATACACAGGCAACACTTAGTAGGATACATTTATTGTTGGTTTGGTCTTTTCTTGGGATTTGCTGACAACAACAAAAAATATATACCACCAGACTTCTCCTGTGTGTAAAGACTAACCAGCTTTTACCACAAAAGCCCAAAAGACCTCATTGAAATAACTTAAACAAGAAGCTTCCTCACAGGTCTAAATCATTGATGACTCCAGTAATATCTCAATAACCTTTCAGCTAAGCCAAGGTTGAGAGGGGTTCACTAAATCACTGTGGTGAGCAGATTTCTGTGTTTGCTAATAGCACTTGCTGAGTCGATATTAACACATGAAGAACGTGTGCATTGGTTGCAGAGAGAGGGGGATTTGGGAATCCCAGGACAGGACCTCCATGTAGGCTTGCCCTGGACAGGCCACACCTCGCTCCTCTGGCCGCCCGCGCCCCTCCTCCTTCACTCAGCTACATCTGCTCCTCATTAACACCATTATAATGAGCCGTTGCACCTGAGGTAAATAAAACTCCGGTCTGGCTCTCGGTCTGCTCCCTCACCCTCACATCAACAGATCCAACACTGGCACTCTGTGTGTGACCAGAGCTTGCTGCTGTTGTCAGAGGGGTATGGATACTCCCCCCCGCCCCTTCCCCTGACCCGCCAGTCTTTTTGTTTCTGAGAGGACATTAAATGTGGTCAGTGGAGGAGCTACTGGCTACACATAAAACCCCCACAGGTTCTCCATTCACAGCCATGGCCACAAAGCGGATAATGAGTTCCATAAAACTGTCAGGAGGGAAGAATAAATGTGCATCGGATACACCAATGTAATTCAGATGTGCCTCTAAGTAGCTGAAAGAATGATAAGAAATGGTTTTCTCTGGCATTGATCAGACACTGCAGAAATATTATCGTGTTAAAAACCTGGTAAGAGGCAGCAGTAAGTATCTACCATGGGAACAGCCCTGCCTCTGGTGGTCTGGACTCCGGCCAAGTCCAGCTCTCATTAATGTGAAGAGGTTAAATGGTCAGGTAAAATAGTTTTAAATGTAATGAGTTTTTTTTTTTTTTTTTTGCATTTGCCTTCATATTGAACAGGACTGCAATTGTTTCTTTCTGGTGAGTGATTCATATGTAGCAAAGGATGATTTCTGCAGCAGCTGTTTCTGCAAAATTACCGTATGTATTGTAGGGACCGATGAAATATGTTCCCTCTGAAAAATTCAACTGCTCATTCTCACTTTATGGTCCAGTCATTAGTCCTGATATTTGCTTAAATACATTACGACTCAGATAAATGGCATTTAGAAATCTGCACAATTTTATTATCCTAACATTACCATAAATATGACATCCAAATAAAAATCCCTCCTCAAATCTGATTTAGTTGGACGTGAAGCAGTAGGCGACTTTGAACAACGCTGTTTTGACAAATGAACATGACATGCAGGGGGAAAATAATTTGACAGGTGACAAATGTTGAGCAGTGATACAATCTGAAAAGCAGGCCACCTGAAATATGACTCACTCTATTAAAATCATTCACAGAGGATATTGAATAGTACTTTAAAGACTTCAAATATCTGATAAGATTTATTTTCATTTGATTAAATGTTTTATGATGATTACATCTAACATAAGTGCAAATGTATGGACATTGGATTACATTTAGTTATTAGTTTGTTGTATTTTGTGTTTGTTTGTTCCTTAATCACATGGTATGCTATAGCAATAGTTGCCTCCAGTCTATACTGTATAGTGTAGGCATGAAATCCTTTGCTTTGCCTTTTTGAGCTTAATAAAACTGAAATAGTACCATTCAGCTCAACATGTTGGAATTGGCTGGAGCTGGGACAAAGCTGTTTCATAAACGAAGTTTCATTTCGTTTATGAAACAGCATGAAAATGAAATAGATGAGGTTGTTTGGGTCATCGCAAAAAGCATGTTTTTGTTTCAGAATGTTAATTACCAAAACAGGTTTGCTGTGCCAGGCGGGAAGTTTCCTGCAGCTGCTGCTTGTCCGCAGCGGCAGTGGGATCCGAGTCGACCTGCACACCCAAAAAAAAAAAATAGAAAAACCTCTAGGAGAGGAAAAAAGGTGAAATGTGAACACATGAAAACACGAACAACAACAACACAACGAGTATTCTGACAGAGTGGAGTGATGCACATATGATAAACTAATTAGACTAAGTCCTTTAACTGTAGGTTTAACATCAGTGTTGAATTTACTTGCACTGATATTCTTTTGTTACAAACCTTAATTCATATTCATATTAACAGCTCTCAGTTCTCTCTTTAGAAAATCAGAGCTATTGGTGAATCACTATTTTCCATTTGCATGGTTGGGTTACGTTTATTTTTCAATACTTTTGACTCATGCAGTCTCTACAAAAACAAAAAAATGACAATATAGAATTGCAAAAGTGCATTCAGTCAATGGTTTCCTGATTTTGCAGTTTTGTATGTTTTCATTGTACTGAATTTTAATTTTATTTCCACACAGATCAAATTCGCATGTGTTTGGAGAAATACTGTCCGTGATTTATGACTACATATGTTGTAAGCAGGGTTCAGCAGACTTTCCTGCTATAATTCTCAGACTTCCCATTCCAACACAAACACAGGAGTCATGCACAGTGAAGTTCAGATGTTTTCCTTCTCTGCATGTTAAGAAGCTGCAAATAGTCCCAGGATTACTCAAATTTGCAACCATTTTATTTGTCAGTATAGTCTTCTAAAGTAAAAACTATTGGCTCTTTGCATTAAAAAGTGAACATTTATACTGATGGTTTAGAGGCACATTAAGAGTGTTGCCATAAGCACACATGCATCCAACATACGGATCTGCGGTATTTTCCTCAGGGTGCACTGAAGGTGAAAGGAGGGGCCCTGTGAAGAAAGAGAAAAGGAGAGAAATAAGTTGACATGATCTCAACTGGGACAGATAAAATGTTTTCAGAAAGAGGCCCACTGTCATCCTCAAACACCATTTTACCTAACACTGAGACTTGTTGCTGAGACTACCCGCCACATGCCGAATTTATGTGCCCCATACTTGTCCTAAATTACATGTGAGTAAGCCACTGGTTCCTCTTACCTGCATTACTGAACACAAGAGCACCGTCAACAGGAGGGATTTTTAACTTGCTGAATATTTCCTGGAGGGAGCTCAGACTCCTGGTCACAGAATTAAAAATCTGGGCCATGAAGAGGGTCAAACTTACAGCCAGGTTCTGAGTACAATGCCCCCCAAAGTAATATGATCATTCATGCTTTTTGTGAGTCTCTGTTACTATCTTGCTCTGTGTTTTCTCTCATATGGTCCTGATGATTCAGTACAAAGCTCATTGTATTTGTATCACAAGTTTTCTCTGGTGTTTTAGTCTGCAAATAGATTCTGTTCACTTCCAGTGAGCTCACATTTTTCATTTTTTTCCTCCTTCTTCACTCTCATTTCTAGGGTCCTCTTACATTCAGCGCTGCCTGAAGAAGAGCACTGAGCTCAAAACAGTTACCTTTACATGCGTCACCTGTTAAATATGTGCTTCTATTCATTTCCATGCACATTAAGTATCAATGAAAACGCAAAAATGCTTTTTTTGCAAGCAAGGATTTTGTATTTGTTGTGGTGAGATTTTTCCCTCTGCACATACTTTTAATGTGGGTAAAAATAACCAAACTCAGATAAATATTTTGATTGGTTACATATATGTTCGCTGCCTAATTATCTTTTATGGATTGGTCTCTTTTTCCTTTTGGTTTTAGCTTTTTCAGAAGCCAGTGATTTACTGTTCATGAATTTATGCAACAAGGGAAAGCAGCCAGTTCTGGAGGCCATAACTCATAGGGCAAAAGTCGCCCTTATTTACATTGTATACAATACCAACCTGATTTCTCATTTTGTCTTAAGCCCTGCTGTGTAAATCTTGGCGGGAATACACAAAAAAGATAATGGTGCACAACCTCACTCTGTGCTAGAACAAGGAAGACACTGTCAAAGCATTTGTGATGATGCACATTTGTTATAATGTCTGTCAGCTGTCCATGAAATTTATAATCACCATGAGATTTTCCATAAAAAATAATACTTTGAATGTTGATTTTAGCTGTTTATGGTACCAGTTTGACCACTGGATCGTCAGCTTGAATTGCAAAAATGAGTCACCGAAGTATAAAGTGATGCAGCTGAATCACTTAAGTTTTTATTACTGTTTGCCTTGTGTGGATTTCAGTGGCGTTGGCACTGCAGAGCGTACCGTGTGGGAGTAACAGTAAAGACACTTTTCTGAGGTTAATGGATAAGCTTAAGGTTTCTCTCACCCAAATGTTATTTTTATGGCCGACTTTGGCAGGGAGCCTTTTGTTTCATTAGACTGCATCTCTATCATTTATGCATTGATGGGAACACAAGGTTTTGGGGTTAGAGACGCTTATTCTCTAAATGGTATTTCACTCATTCAGCCACGGGGCAAGGCTAATGGAATCTGCTGATCCCTACTGTTCTAAATGCCTTCGGAAAAGCAGACTGCAACCCAAATTCTGCTTGAGATTCTGAGCACAAATATTGCCAGAAGTAATGCATTAAATATTTTATATTCAAAATATTTGATGGCTATCAATAAACTTCATAACAGCTTTCATAGATCTATAAAAGTATCTTTCAGTTTGTTCGCATTTTCATCTGCAATGAATTCTCAGTTTCCACGGGCTATGAAAGAGAACCACGGATGTGTTACGTATTTTATATTGATTGGGTTGGCTTATTTAATTCAATTGCTGCATATCCTTACTTGGAGGGGCAGTGAAAATCGTTTGAGAATCAATGGGCGGAAGCAAGCAAGACAAAAATAATTGACTGTTTTCAAACTCCTGCAGGCAGCAGAATAACTAACCAAAACAGCTCCCAGGGATGTCTGAAATTGGTTTTGCAAATCCTTCAGCCACATACCCAAACCAAGAAAAATGGTAATATAGAAATCCATTTCAAAGTCTACAGCGCACATGAAGTTTATTTTCAGTTTCTTTTATGTTCTGACACTTAACTCTGATATACAATAGTATGCTAATGGTCAGTAAGGTTTGTCTGAGCTAACTAAAGCAGGCAGGCAGGGTGTGTGGTTTTCTCTCGACTTGTTTGGGGGTGTACAAACCAGATGCGGTGAGGTGGAGCTCTCCCCCGTGGAGCAGCCTCCCTGGGTGCCTGGAGGTCCACTTCCAATCTATTTGCTGTAATTGCCGTCAGAGTGTACACCTTGGAGTCCTCTAATTCCCTCTTTTATTTCAGCCACCATGAGGGAGACCATCTGTCCTCCTGCCTACACTTCCCCCACCCTTAGGCGTCAGGTCTCTCCCAGTCTGCACAAAAACACACACACACACACACACACACATACACACACACACAGATACAAACACAGCATGCCAAGATTTTTGTCCTCGACACCAGGGCTTTGATGCATCACACCTTCATCCAGCTAGTGTCACATGACCGCAGCGGAGGGACATGACTGCGGTTTTATGAGGTGCCAGTGAGGATGACCACAGCGCTGTCACATGAAAGGTAAAAGCTGTCAGAATAATGAAAGTAAAATGACACAGTATCCCATCTGCTGACATTTCTTTTTAATTCATTCAGTTCTCCAGAAATCTGAGGGGCTTTAAACACACACACACACACAGTCTCTTGTACACACTTACACCAGGCTTCACAGCTGAACACAAGCTGGCCTTCCTTCCCTTTAAGATTTAGGTTATATTATTGCTACCTGCTACTTTTCCCTGAGTCTGGCCCCTTGGGAGAACAGACTCAAGCTGTTGTTTGCAGTTACCTCAGCTCCGTGTTTTCTCCTGAGGTGGTCACATTTTGTTTTAGAGACTACAGCTTTGTTCCAGATGACTGGTGACAGGCGGGGCTTGACCCCAGCATCTTGGCAGGACAGGTGCTGTGCAGGTGCACACCTTTACTTCAGCTTTATATCTGGCTTTTGCCCACAGCTTCTCTCAATTCTCTGCATCGCCTGACTATTAGCCCTCCAAATCTTCTGAAAAACAAATTTACCACAGCATCAGTTTCCATTAATTCAATCAAACGTCATTCAAAGGCACCAAACCAAAAAAAAAAAAAAAGGTAATAACAGAAAGGGATTCTTGCAGAGGCTCCTCAAAGCTGAATTATAACTGACATTTTCTGTATCTTTCTCACTGCATCCGTGCTCTCTCTCTCGCTGCGTCTTTGTTTGTGGTTTTCTAGACTGCCACAGTGTCTGGGGCGCGACTGATTTAAATACCATCCCATCTCATTAACATGCACAGATAGAGCTGCGAGGGCCAATTACATTCATCTTGTCATGTGGCTGGGCTTCCAAGTCATTAATATTTTATGGCAACACGCTCCCCCAGCCGAGGCAGCAACACACCAGTGCTCTTACATTATTCCACAGCTCAGGACACGAGATCAGAAACATCCCCCTGAATACACACTCTTCCAGGTCATGACAATATAAGCATGAAAAATGAGTGTAGGGGGAAACCCGGCAGAAATCCACATATAGATATGTCACTTTTATGATAACTGATTATTATCAGACAACAAAAGCTTGGAAACATTGAAAAAAGATGTTTGAAATGTTTCTTCATTTCAAAAGTCCTTATTAAAACTGAAGAGCCAAAATAGGAAAATTCAATATGTAAACTATATTTCAAATGGCATTTTGGTATCACTCCAATTGTTAAAGCATGACTCAAAACATGAAGGAATTTCTCAGTATATATTACAGCTTTTTGAGGGTGGATCAGTTTACTAATAGAAAGTGAGTCTGGGCTAAAGTGAGACATTTTTACTCTCATTTTACATCGTACATCTGTCAATTCTCAAAGATTAAGATTAATTAATTAATTAATTAAGAATTATACTCACCCATGAAGTTCTTTGTTGGAAGGTATTCCTCAAAAACATGTGTCTGGTGACTCATCTCAGTGGAGAGGAGTAGTTGCAGAGAAACTTAATACATTTTATCACATTCTCTTTGGAAAAAACAAAACTTCAGACGATCTCTCTCAAAAGGCAAAGTGAAATAATTTGTTTTTTGACCCTCAACAACAAGTCTGTCCATCTCCTAATTGTCTATATAAACAATAAATCTCCATATTATCTGTCTTATTCCATTTCACTTAGTGTATGCAAGCTGTTTAGACCTGCAGACTTGTACAAATAATGCTGGCAGACATAAAAAATGATGCCAGAGTAGGCATTTGATGTTCAAAACTAAAATGAAAATAAACTCACTTCATCTACAGTGGTGTCAACACTACAAGCTGTGGTAATGCTTTTCAGGATATCTGTGTATTAATATCACATCAGATTACACTCTGGGCATATAAACGCTCCCCTCAGTGCATGCACTCTTTGCTTCTCTGCTGCTTGTGTGTTCATGCATGTAGTGATTGATTGTTATTTCAGAGAATTTGCACAATAAACATTGTTGTTATTTACCATAAAAAACTGTCCTGTGTTTTAGCCCACATGTGATTTAGTAATTAGAGAAAAGTAAAGATAAATGCTTAATGTTTGGAAAATCATTTGGTGATGATGAAAGTGCATTGAGAAATAGTCTATTAATGATGCACCTTATAAATCCTGACACATGGCTGTCCTCGACATGATAATACATTGGTAGCATTTAATAAGAAGAAGTATTAGTATCTGCATCATTATTGGTATTGGTATCATTATTGTTATATCAAAACTAAATTTTGTGGTATCACCTACCCCTAAAGATGAGCTGTAATCTTAAAGGATAAGATTAGTGTCATTCTATATATTTGTTCTCCCATAAAAAGATCAAAACCAACAACACATGAGTCTGCCTCTCAATACTTTCTAACTTCCCTGCCCTATAGCTCATTGTTTCCTACTGAGGACATAAATCTTTAAAAGTGAGCCACAAATATAAAATGTCCTTTATGAAAAAAAAAAGGTCATTTCCTTAAACAGCTGGGCACTGTAGCTTCGCTCAAATGTGCCTGGAGTATATAGTGCATTTGTTGGGGACTATTTTCAGCTGCGGGTTAATACACATTTAGTGCTCTAGTGAGTATTTACTCCAGCAGAACTGTGCACACTGTATGTGGGACTGACTCAAAATAAACTACAGTGCCCCTGTTCATCATAATGATGGAACGTGTCACTCAGTGTAACAGAGTCACTCACTGTTTTTAGTAGTTTTTGGACAACAATGGCGGTCTGTGACAAATGAGGCTTTGGCTACACAGACAGCACTTGCTAATCGGAGCAATTTCTTGTTTATTTTGGTATTTTCATGGGATGTATTGACAATAACAAAAGTACAGAATATCAGACTGACTTGAGCCCTGTGTGAAGAAACGCTACACTGAGTGTCAACACATCAAAACAATGTTGGATTGTCTGGCAAAAACCTTGAACCTGGCTAAATTTTGCTGCTGTGATGTCAAATCGACAAGGTGCTGCATACATACAAGTGCACACTCCTGCTGGATTACTTCTACCTTGTGATATCATGACAAAAGATACAATCGTTGCCATCATGATAACTTTCCAAAGTTGTAAAATCCTGTCTGTGAGTATTACAAAACAGTTGTACAGTGTTTTGGTGTCTGTTAGACCTTTACTGCACTTCCTGGAATGTATTTCATTGTCTCACCGGTGCCTAAACAACATACCCCACATTGTTTTAATGCACGGCTGTTTTTGGATTAAATCTCTGCTTACTGATTAAGAAGGCTGTAGGAAAAATGTCACAGCATTGTCAGTTTACCTCAAGTGTCTGCACAGCTTCCTGATCTTTAGGATGATGTGGAACGGAGTGAATGACTGTCAGACTGAAATAAAAGCACCCTCATCAATGTTTGCTTTCACAAAATCAGTCTGTTCTGAAGGCAAAAGCAACTAGTTAAGTGGAGACTGATTGCAATCTTGCTCAGCCTTTCTTCTCCTCACTGGTATTAGCATTCTGACCTCAGATTTCTTTTTTGTTTAATTAGGGAGACCACAAGGAAATCAGCGTGTCATGCAAAGAAGAGCAGTAGCAAAAGAATAATTACACATCCACACATATTAGAAGAATTGCTTTCTGTCTCTTCTTTTCTCAAACAAACACCCACATTTTTGCAACAACTGCTGCTGCATTTATATGTTGTTATATGTTGAACTAAAACCAAGCACAATAATCCAAGAAAAATCTATGGCTGGGCTCCTGTAATTCCTTTAATGACTTCTCTAATGAAAGTGACCAGTCTTCAGAACGCTGGCTACAGCTCGGTGCCTCTACCATACAGAGCGAGAATGGCCCGAGGAGACAAGCTCAACACAATTCTGACTGGTAACAGCAACCTACGCCGGCTCGCCTCCTGGCTCTGTGGCAATACGCATCAAGATTGATGTGTGTTCCTGACAAATAGCCTGGACGGCCATTTATATGGAGAGATGCTGCTTGGCAATGTGAGGGGAAGAGTCACTTAGCAGAACAATTTCCTCACACAGCATGGTCCTTTCGCTTCAACTTGCCCGCAGAAATTATATTTAGAGAAATGGCCTTGCTTCTGAACTACACTGTTTTGTACCTTATTGTATCACAGATCTAGTCTGACAAGAAAATCAGTAGTGGGAAAAAGATAAACTCCACAATATATAATAATTCACTAGGATTAATACCACAATAAACTAACATTATGTTATATGTGGTTGCAATGTTGTCATATGTTAGTATACGATGCAGTTTTATACTCCTCCACCTATAACATGCTCTGATCTCGTCAACTTCACACTGAAGCATTTTAAAGCTTGAACATTTGAAATTTGCAGTATACATTAAACAAGTAAAGCGTTATAATAATAGGTTTTGACATCTAGAAATAACAACTACTGTGGAATTCATCTCATCATGTGCATGAAGATGTTAGATTAATTTAATTTCTGTGGAATCGTGTGACATAAAGAATATATTGACATTTTGGTGGCATTTACATTGTGTGGCAGACAGCAAAAGTGTGAATGGTGCAGATTTGTGATAAATAAATGTTCATTAATATTGTAGCTGAATGCTGCAAATTAATTCACACTCCAGTGAGCGCTGCAGTAAACACCCAGTAAGCCCCTCTTTTCATTTAAATTTTGAAATTATTGCATTTCTATGACCAAAATAGAGTAGATGCATATGTGGATACATTATCAAGTATCATTGTCAATGCATATTTCATGAGAAAACAAAGCTTCATCTTATATTATTAACATAAATTTCTCATTTAGGATTTCCCTCAAATGGTTAATGAATAACACTTTAATAATTGATATCAGAGTGCAGTGTTTTCTCTCCAGTGACACCATTCTTTAAAAAAATAAAACAACTCAGGTACAAATAAAAGATATATAATAAAGAGTAATAACGTCCAAATCTTCTGAACATTACTCATGTCTCTTATCTGTTGTGTCGTAGCAAAGCATTCCTCATATCTCATTTCTCCAACAGCCAGAATTACTAAAGTGTGAGGTGTGAGCGGCTCTGCATTTTACATATCAACCATCTTCCTGCTGACAAATGTTAGCTTTAATAAACTCACAGAGCGAAGACGGGACCGAGAGGGAAGCCCACCAGGACAGGACTGGAGCTGAGACAATTTACCAGGAAATGAAAAAGTAGAATTTTCTGCGAGAAATATCAGAATCATCATAATCATCTGTCAAACCGTGATCTATATCTTTATTGCAGCTCAGATTGTATATCTGTTGCAACTAGGAGTCACTGTTCCAAACTTTTTAGATATGCTCTTTGTCTGCATCTTAAATGGGCTTTTTTATCATCTGCTGCTCATTACAGTTTGAACCAGAGCTGAGAAGCATTGATTGTCTTTCGCTTGTTATCATGCAGATTGATTATTATGTTGCACAAACAAATACATTGTCACAGTAAACACTAGCAAAAAGAGATAGGAGGTATGTCGCCTTCTTCTTGAAGTTGCTTTAATCAATATTTTTATATTAACAATGGGTCAGATGACAATGTGTAGTAAGCCACCTGCCAGCACCAAAGTTGTCTATTAGCTGGTGAACATAGTAGAGCATTTAGCAGCTAAAGGGGCTATAGATATATAGATATATAGATATTGTATATGTATATATGTATGTATATATATGTATATGTGTGTGTGTGTGTGTGTGTGTGTGTGTGTGTGTATATATATATATATATACATATACACACACATATATATACACACACACACACACATATATATATATATATATATATATATATATATATATATATATATATATAGAGAGAGAGAGAGAGAG
Organism: Thunnus albacares; assembly: GCF_914725855.1. Taxonomy (NCBI): domain Eukaryota; kingdom Metazoa; phylum Chordata; class Actinopteri; order Scombriformes; family Scombridae; genus Thunnus; species Thunnus albacares. The sequence continues at coordinate 15,013,395 of NC_058116.1, forward strand.
AGAGAGAGAGAGAGAGAGAGAGAGAGAGAGAGAGAGAGAGAATATATATACTTTTTAAAATTTTTATCAAGTAATCTATTTGAGATCAAGGTCTCTTTTGCAATAGACACATAAGAAACAATCACAGACATCACTAAATAAACTCAAAGTTAAAAGTTTAAAATTGGCCATTGGGATGAGACATCCAAGTTTTAAAGTCCTTTGTAATTCATCCCATTTACTGGGTGCAAAGTAGTGGAAGGTGGTATTTACTGGAAGGGTAACTAGAACAAAACAGCTCTGAGATCTGGTCTGGTGAGCAGTGGTTTTGAATTGAGAAAAGTGAAATACTGAATATAGGACTTACTGTATATTCATCAGTTCGACACAAATGAATACTTGTATGTTACTTTGTACCTGCTGGAGGTAGACCTATAAAGATGTTTGCTAAAAGTTGATAATATATCACTATTGTGATAACGGCTTGTTACTGCGGCCTCCAACTGACCAAAAAAATCCGTTAATGCATGTTAAAGAAAAAAAAAGCACATGAGTATTATCAGCAAAATGTAGCCTACTTAAAGTATTGAAAGTAAAAATACTGTTTATGCAGCAGGACAACACTTGTCAGAGGTACTATTATATTACATTATTTTATTATTATTGAAGGAAAAACACAGGTGTAACTAATAACATTAACAATGGCTCTGTTCTATTCAAGTATCCCACTAAACCATGACAGTGTGATAGTGAGCCTGCATTTATAATACCAGGAAACCAAAGCAGCTACATGGAATTCAGCCATCTTTCATTTTCGTATTTACACCTCTTCTTTTCCTGCTGTGACATGTGGTAAATTGTCCTGTGGGTAAGGTCTATTGCAACTACTTAATATACTATTTTATCTATAACAAAATGCATCATATTTTATTTATAAGATGATTTTAGATTTTGTATATAAAATTTGTCTGTAGAGTAACTAAATATGTAAATTAAATGGAGCACAGTACAATATTTCCCTCTGAAATGTAGTAAAGTAGAAGTAATAAATAACATTTAACGAAAATACTCAAGTGAAGTGCAAATACCTCAACTGAAGTGCAGTACATTCCTCCGCTGCTGATGGTATGCATACAGGAAACAGTTAACAGTCTCTATAATTTAATCAGGAACTGCGTGCAGCATTCACTGACATAGAGCAATTGGTATGAGGGGAATGGGGTGCATAAGAGCACGCGAACTACTCCAGTATGTGTGAAATGCTCACATGCATGAATTTCACTGCTTATCAAACTATAGTCCCAGAACAGGAGAGAGTGCTTGGGTAGTTCAGTTATAATTTGGAGTCCTTGATGAGGACTTGCTGACCAAATGGCCCTCAGCCATACTGTATAGCCAAGCAGGTTACTCTCCATTTCTGCACACCAGGTCTCCTTCTTTTAATTGCCATAATGGAATGATGTGCTGAGTGTCTGTTGTGTGAGCCATCTGTGTTCCTGCTGCAGCAACGCGCCTCGAGCCCAACACATCAGAAAGGTAACTACTGAGGCACTATTGAGGACGTGATAGCTATTATCAGGCAGAGAGTGTGTTTATGACAAAAACAAAGTCATAAATAAAAAATTGCAAGAAAATATAATTTATAAAAGTCTTTTACCAGACAACTCTTGCAAGGATGATTTAGAAAAGACATAAGACTGAATCCTGACCAAACTGAAAGAATCTATTTTCAATGGGTGATAACCAATTTAAAACATTTCATGTAGAGAAGATGGTGCTATGTGATGTTAATCAACACACAAATAATCAAATCAGAGATGATGCAAAGTGGCTGAAATGTGATTTCTGTATTAATTATAACCTGATATCATCAACCTCATCTCAGTGTCCCGACACCTCCAGAGGAAGACCACATGATGAGAGAGAAAATACAATTTCTAACAACTCCCTCCCCGCTATTATCCTCTCCCTGAGCTGAGGAGACGACCTATTAGAGGGTGATGTGGCAGTGCAGACTGCTCTTCGAGGTGGTCTGCGATAGACATGGGAACCAGAATGTCCCCCCATTGTTGCGTGCAGAGCATAAATCCTCTCATTAACCAGGATTTTGGCTTTTGTTGTATTGGAAACCTCTGAGGGGCAAAAAGTTTAATCTATGAAATTCTATGACTTGTTTTAACATGGACAACAGATTTGTGGACACATGCTGCATATAAAGGTGTCAGTTTCATGATGCACTTAACAGCAAAGCATGAAAATCCCAAAACAACACAGACTTGCGGGCTATTTTAATGCAGCCTCACATTTTCCGCTCTCCAGTGGCTAGTTAGATTGTTTTCTGTGAACTCCAGTAAAATATTCTAAACGGGATGCATTGTTCCTGCTCATTCCCCAATATGTCTGGCTCAGAAAAGACGATTGTTGTGGCTTGCCTTTAATTGCTCCATCTGTACTGCATCCCATTGGGACGTTTGCCGCCTCTGATACTTTCTCACATACAGTACAGGCAGATAACTTAAACACAGAGCCAAGAGCGGAGCTGCAACTGCAGCAGTGCACTTCATTAAAGGAAAGAGCACACTACAGAGGAAACCCTGTGCTTCAGCTGGCAGTAACTGCTTGCGTAATCAGACGTCCCGAGCAGATGAAGCATGATGCGGTATGCCGGAGCCAAACTGCTACATTCACTTAAAAGATGTCTCCATCACTGGTGTGTCATCTGGAATCTGTTCCTTGATACCTTTGCTCCATTCCAAACCAATTAGCACTTGATGGTCTGCATGAAGGTGGTTTCCACTCGAGTGAGAGCTAATCTAAATAGTCAATACATCGCCAGCCAGCAGATCTTTGAGCTTAAGTACCAGGAAATCTAGTGTTGAATACTTACACAAGCAGCAGCATGTGTTCAATATGTTGTGTTAAATGATATATAGTTGATCCATACACAGTATATATGATATATAGTTTGAGAGCTACACACAATGTAAACATATTACACCAACAAACAATGAGGACAAACTGTGCACTGATGATCCTCAGAGGTGTCTTTTTAGATGAACACTGATTTAGCGCCGACATCGATGGCTGCTGTGGAAACGACTTGATTATCACCTCGTTTTGACAGGATGAATGTATTATCAAAGGCAATTAAGGTGTCACCAGTGTTTGCACAGAGAGATGGATGACGCTTTGATGATCATGATGAAAAGCCATATATTGACCCGGAATTAACTGTCATCCTGGCTATCTGACAAATATTCATGGGGCGGCTGCTTTACCTGTTTTATTGTGAGAAAATATGATTGTTTCTTGTTTATTTTTAAGGGAAAAATCAAAGTAATCGACATATGAAAGGGGTGATGAGTCAAGTATGGTAAGGTCATAATTGGTCAAATGTTGTGTTACATTACAAAATGCTCAAAAGGACAAAAACAACAGCGAGGCCTTGGTGAGGGCTCCTGGAGAAAAAAAAGAAGGTATTTTCAACTTGCGTTCTGATTGGCCGCAGACATACACACCCATATGTTCTTTCAAGGGAAAGCCATTTCCTCGAGGCTTTCCCCGTGTAGTAAGTACAGCATGTCTCCCATGACTTTATTTACAGTCAAAAACTCTTAAGCGTGTGCATTAGCGCGAGAGATTTATCACTCAAGCCCGTTTAATTTGAGAGGCACTGTAACTCTTCCTCTCCGGGCTCTGTAATAAGAGTGCAGAAAAATGTACACTAATGTAGCCGTCAGAGGAGTTTCTATGAAATCTCCTCTAATCTGGACGTCTGGTGATGGCTGGTGTGGAAGGGAAGTGCAGAGTAATGGCATTGGTAATTGAGAAAATAGGTCACCTGGGATATGAGGTGTTTGCAGGTGGAGTTAATGGAGGGATTGCTTTGGTTAAGGGCTAATATGAATCACCGATAATGTGTTCTAAATATGGACGGTCATGCTGTCACTTCAGTTCAAACAGCCTGGACTGATAGGTTTACACAACTGACAGATTGAGGTCATGGCTTTAAAATAATTCTCCCTATATCCTAATGGAAGTTTGCTTCACATCTAAATCTCATGTCGGAAACGAGATGAATCCAGGTACCTGGCTGCTTGTAAAGACAATATTTAGTGAGAGGGCCAAAGCGTTTATCGCCGGCCCTGTGTGCATGTTGTGGTTAATTATTATTTCCACAGGAAATCCCTGTATCCAGCCGCGACCCCCACCTGAAACACACTGACACAGAAACACACACACACACACACACACACACACACACACATGCACGTACAATATTGAATGCAGCTGTATCTCCCAGAGGGGAAAGGGTAATTTGTCCAGCTCAGAAATAAGGGTCTCTCCATTTCTCTCAGCAGGATGATGAAAAACATGAAACCGTGCTGCTAATGAAAAGAACACTCAGGATGTGTATTATTATTCCATCAGTCTCACCTAGTGAGCCCTGGCCCGGGTCCACACCAGAGGAAGGGCCACGGCTTTTCCACCCGCTCCTCTCAGAGAGATCTCGTGGTAGGCTGCCACTCGCAGATTTCCTCTTCATTCATTCCACAGGAATTTGGCTGCCATTTCCTGAGCAGAGGAGAAGGTTTGACTGGCTTCGTGCAGGGCCAAGCTGGTATTTATCTAACCACACACTGGGCTTGATTCATGTGAAACAAGCACGCCCTGTAAACAGTCTCATTACTGAACTCCAACACTTCATTACTCAACAGGCCAAGTCACTGGCTGGAGAGGCAGCCTGAAATGGTGTAAAGCGTGGTTTGAACACATTTGCCTCCATACGTCCACGAGGGGACTGATTGATTTATCTCTGAGGCAATATGATCTTAACATGCCACTGATGTGGTTTAGCTCTGGCTGAATAATCACTGAGTGAACAAAACTGCGGCATGACCATGCTGACAACAAGATTTCACTTCACAGCATTTAGGTTAGGTATTACTTGCAGGCACCCGCGTTGGCAAAAGACGATACTGACTGAAAAGTGAGGATTTAATCCTTACCGCAGAGTCCAGGATGTCTAATGAGGGTGTTGCTCGGTCCAGACCTGAAGCACTTACACCAGCACATTGTAACCTCAAACAAATCAACCCCTGCAGCAATGCTAACCTCATATCCTCATTAGCCTTCTGCTAGCACGTCAAGATGACAATTTGCAATACAACAAATCAATGTAATGCAATCTAATATGTAATTTGATTTAACTGTGACGAAAACAGACATATTCATTGCCTCCTAACTGCATTATGTTTATCACCGTGTGTATCACAAATTATTTCCTAATATCCTCTGTCATTTAATCTCTTGAATTTTGCACAACAGGAATCTAAGAGGGAACGATCGCCCCCCCCCCCCCCCCCCCCTCTAAATCTATTTGTCGCACCTCTCAAACTCACAGCTCTCCTCACTGTGGGTCACCTGTAATTTGTAATGTTAAATAAAGGGCAATTCATTTCCTGCGGGTGCTGAGCAGTAACCCAGACTAATACTGAATCAGCTACAGATTCAAATTCATTACACTCGGGAGCCAGGCAGTTTCTGTTCATACCAGTATGCAGCCATGAATATTACAGCAGTCTGAGAAGTTGTGACAGTCAACACAAGAGTTAGAAAACTCTTTATGTGACGGTTCAGGACGCAGACAGCAAAGAGCAGAATAACATCACCATCACAGATTTAGAGTTATTACTTACTATTGATTATTATCATTATTGTGGCCATTCTTCTTTCTAAAATTCACTGATTTATACTCAATGCAGTAAATATTTTTTAGTATACTGAGGTTAAAGGTGAAAGTCTTTGTTTTCTGTACTGGTGTGTCTGCATGTGCTGATGGCTTTTATGGGTTGTATTGTGTCCCAATATAATAAGACGGATTTTTGCAGTGGTGGTAAGTAACTAGCAAATTAACAAATTTACTTGAGTCTAATTTTGAGGTAATTCAATTGAGTATTGACATTTTCTGCTACTTCATACTTCTCTGCATTTCAGAGGGAAATACTGTACTTCATTTCATTTGTTCATTTATTTGACAGCTATAGTTTACTGTGCAGATACAAATCTATGTACAAAATTTGGTCAGTTTATTAAATATGATGCAGTGTTACTGGTTAAACCAACCCGTCATTATATAAAGTGGTTAAAATAATCCAACACATTTAAAAATCACTATATTAAAAATGGACCCAGTTTAGGTCAATATAGCACCAACACAGCACTGGATTAACTTTAATCTGTACCAATGGGTTGGGTTATTTACCCAAATTTAAATATATTTTTTTAACCAGTGTTGCAGAGCCAGACACAATAAACTCAAGTTCTACCTTAAAACCGTCACAGTTTTATTGTCGGTTGTACGAAACGATGTGCACATGACATTCAAAACTGCAAAAGACACACTTACTCCATTATTAACAATCAGTAACAAATAGTGAAATGTAAATTTAGAAAAGAGCTAGAGTACATTATAACAATATATTTTATTTTGGGTAAACAACCCAACAGTCATATAAACAGGGTCAAAATAACTCCTTGTCTTATGTGGTTTCTAACCTCCATGAGTACTGGATGAAGTCAAACCAGGATTGTGTTGATGCTAAATCACTTGACCCGTATTGGTTTATTTAGATTCTGGATGCAGGACATTCATTTACGCAGTAATGGAGTATTTTACATTGTTGTATTGTCACTGTTAAGTAAAGGATCTGAATACTTCTTCCACTGGACACCTACAGTACCACTTGAAGAAACAAGTCTTTGATTTATTGAGCGAATATTCCTTTTTTACACATTTGTCGTAGTGGATGTTAACAGGGATTATTTGGATTTGAGAAATTAAATATATCCTCTAACAAAACCTCCTATCATAGTGTCACTAAATCATACAGATGATGCATGTATTTCGCATCAATATTTATTTGTACACTTCATACTGTATATTATCTATATGAAATGCTCCTTACAAGCATTCTCAGCTTAACTCTCGACTCATCATGTAAATGTACATACAGTAAATAGAGAAAGACCATCTGTGTCTTTTTACATACAGTACAGTACAGTAGCAGTGTGTCTGAGCTGAGCTTCGGAGCATCTTTGAGGAATGAGTGTCCAGTAGGATCTGGCCATAGTGCAAGCCCTGCTGCAGAGCAGGGACTCTGTTGCTGTCTGGCTGTATTCACCTGAGCCAAACAAATGGTTGTGTCAAGCTATCTCTGTTCATATACCCCTCTAGTCCCGAAAGCTCCATTTTTCAGCTGGAAGCTGCTGGCAAACGACTATAGAGGGAGGTGCGTGACCCTGATGACTTCAGTGGCACTGCAACCCAACTGTGAGACAGAAATTGATTTTGAAAATACAGACCATGTGCCTTGAAACTGGGGGGCGTTTCCCATGAGCTCTTGAATCTGTAATCCAAAACCACAAATAAAAGACTCTGAAATGTAGACATCCTGAAATAACAAATCAACAAAACATAGACACCAATAAACATCCTCACATTTTATATGCTTGCAGGATTTTGCATATCTAGTATGTGAATACTGGATTTTATGGTAAAAAAATATATCTGATTCATATCACTATAAATCTGGCATGAATATTTGCTTTTTTCTACTAAACAAAAATATAGAGAGTTTTAAAAAAGCAACTCTAAGTGCTCCTGACGGGAAACTTCTTAAACTCAGACAGACATTGACCCTTCACTTCAGCGGGAGTAGAGGTTTCAGATTCTTGAGGGCATGCAGCAACACTCGCCCGAGCCAAGGCAAACTGCAGTGTTACTTCTGTTAATGTAGCATAGAAATGATTATGACAGGCTTCATCAGTCCTTCTGATCTCAGAGAAAGGCTGCATTTAGTGCGGAGTATACAGCAGTTTTAAAAAAGAAAATGTCCCGTGTCTCCAGCTTCTATTTGCAGCTGGGATCACAGAGGCGTTTTCTGCCTTGTGTTTACAGTTCTGGTGCCGCCAAGAGGAGGGAGACAAACAGAGGGATTGATGAGAGAACAAGTGGTTGCGTGGTTATCAGATGAGCTGAGAGTAAACATGTGAACTTGTGGGAAAGTAGAGAAATCATATGTGATACTGAGATTGTGTTTGAGGATAAAACAAATGACCAACACCTAAAAATAAAAAATTTTGATGAAAACATTTCATAAAAAGCACTTTATCTCCAGTATTTGACATCCTTTTTATTTATTTCTTGCATGCCAAGATATTTGTGCTTGTGCATGCTTGTTTGTTTCCAAGGAAGTCTTGATTATATTTTGTCTATACCATCTAGCCACAAGACAGAAGAACACTTGAATGAAAGTAAAGAACGAGGTGCACAGTTTGATAGACCACATCCCCTTGCAGTGTTTTTCAGATCCCTCTGTGCCCCCGCCAGCAGGGGGAGCAGTTTCTGCAGAGCTCAGCTTCATTGTCATGTCCAGCCTCCTGTCTGGGCTTCTGCTGCTTGGCTTCTCTTGACAGCCTTAAATCACATAAATAGACTGAGAGAGAGGCATCTGCATTCCACAAAAGTTGTTCACTTCTGCTGAGGTCATGTTGAATGTTTCATGGCACGCATAAGAATTGAGAAATCATTTATGATAGAAAGTCAAAAATGAACATTTTAATGGACACACTTTGTGGTTTGCTGTGAGTCTGAATTTGCAAAAGAATAGTCATCATGAGATCATATTTTATAATGTGCGCTTAAAAAAATAATTGCATCTTCATCAGTCTTAGGGGAATTAAAATATACATTGAAATATGTCAGTTGTGAAGTGTATTTTTTGATGTCCACACTTTGAACACCTCTTTCTGCTGATATGACACTGCAGCAGTAAATGCTTTCAATGATGTAGAGGAGGCAGCTCAGTGCAGCCACAGGGTGGTGCTATAAGAAGAGATTTGGATGTGTTAACATACAGCTGAAAGGCTGGAACTGTATTTATGTATTTATTGTACTGTTTCAGCAGTGTAATGCATGCTGCATGCAACCTGATACATGTCTGATTGGACCCACATGAGGCCTGTGTCAAACTTTATAACCATTTTTTTTTTTTTAAATTTGCTTTTTAGCTCAACCTTCTTCCTGCCATCAAGAGTCTTCGTGAAAAGAACAAAGGCAGAAGAGCAGCCTGGTCAGGATTCATGTTTGTCTGATGAACGGCAACAACATTTACTGCCACTAAAAGGACAGGATACACAGAGCACAGGGAGAAAACAGTGAAGCTGGGCTGGAATGGTGGTGGTGAACAATGCAGGAGGGCGGCTGCCAGGTTTTATGGTCTGGGATCCTGCTCCCAACCCCCCACCACCAGGTCCCTCTTCCTTCCTGCGATGTACTGTAGTTTACACTAGAGCCACTATGAACCACATTTGCTGAAAAAAGCGAGGCAGAACAATGAAACAATGAGGCAGCGTGGAGAGTGGTGCCAATGTGGGTAACACTTGACATGTGGTTTGTAACGCTGTCATGATGGGTTTCAACTTAAATCTGTCTCACCTTCGGTAGTTATTCAAACCTTACATCCCTCTGTGTGAGGTATTAATGCCTTTATTTGGGCTTTACAATCAAATTGAAATCCCCTGCTTATGTCACAAATACTGATGTGATTAAAAATGTGGCTCAATTTGACGCTAGAACAATTAATAATAAATATATTGTTCTATTTTTCTGACAGTGTACTTCAGTAAACCTGCTTGAGAATAAAAAGTCTCATGTCACATGTACTGATTTTTCTGCTGCAAACTCTGCTTCAGTCCAAATCTCACACTTAGGACAAAAACATGAATGCAGCCATAATTATCTAAATTGAACTAATTAGTAATACAGATTATACCTAATTAGATGCAACAATCCCTGCTGGAGTTTCCAGTTTTGTCATCCGAGTCTGCCAGACTATTCTACCTGTCACGAAAGATAGATACTTGAAAACACTAGGAAGGTGTCGCAAGTATTGCTCTGTCAAGATGTTTTAAGAGAGGGTTCACAGTATGAAATTTAATCACTGAATATTTTGTAAACATTGGACTGGAATGTACCTATTTTGGTGCCAGACAAAAGTGATAGCAACAGCTCTCTTCACCAGCAGTCACGGATTAAGAAAACCAAGGCTGACCATGGTTGTGCATCCCACTTACAATACACACTTTCACAAATACACACACACACTCACACACACGCACTGGGTGACAGGCTATGGAGGAACCTTTTTGTGACAGTGCCTTAACAGCTGGAACTGTGGTCATCCATCAGCACTGGGTTTGATATTAGGGCCGGCTCCCTGGTGGGTCATTGACACAGATGACAAACCTGTCTGAGGGAGTTATAGAGCTGCCAATCCCTCCACTACATGCCCCTTACTCAACTGACACTCACCCAATCACAGGCCAGGGATTAAATTGAACAACCCACTTCCACTCAAGTCTAAATACTATCACTGCTGATTGCATTTTCTGATAAAGCTATAATTCTTAAAACGTCACCCTGCTGTTGTTTAAAAAGCTTTTCTACCCCCCAAAAAACCTGTAGATAAACCCTCAAGCATAACTTGTTGAATAGCTTGCAGGGGATCTTCGCTTCACGTCGCTGGAGAGAATACTGTGTGTTCTCCACAACAGAAAACAATACACAGCCACACAGGCATTTACAGCGCCAACTATATGACTGCAATAAAAAGCACGACAAATGAGCCATTCTGGGAGCCCCAAGCCAGATGTTGAGTGAGTGGTGTGCGTAATAAGGCTTAATGAAGGGTTGGAGTTACCAAAATGTCCAGGGAATGAGAGGGAATAAACACAACATAAACAAGTCCTAAAAATTAAACTTGCCAATGTGAAACATGTTGCTTGCAACCATTCCAGACTAGGTGGATTGAGATTTTTTTTTTTACTTTAACTTTTTGATCGGTTTCTCTGATTATAAACAGGTAATTGCATGTTGTTTTCTGGCTCATATAGGTAGAAACAGAGTATCCTTGGTACATACTGTTCCCTGTTTTATTGTAAGCTATGTGTTGGGTCTACTGCGGACCTCCGTGTTTTCAAGGTGACATTATCCACAATGAAAGGAGACTTCCTGCACAGGGAGCCTCTCTGGTTTACAACTTCCTTCTTGTGGTGACAATCCCACCAAAATATGTGTCAGGTTGTTGAATAAGAGTGATGATGCCTTATACAAGTGGAAAGCTGCCCTCCTGAGATGCAGAACTTGTTTTTTTTTAATGCTGAAATGAAACCAAAGCATGCAATGTGATCCTGCTCTAAGCACCGGCTCGATTATAACCACCCAGCTCTCTCTGTGATATTTCCACTTTTCACGCTTTATCACTACAGTAAACAAGCTATTAATTGTTACACTTGGCTCACAGAGGATGGTAATGCCGGAGAATGCTGCGAATATTTTCTTGCTGTATCGTCTAACCTTTTACAAGCAAGAGGGGAGGTCACCGCCTCCTTCACACTGAGATAACATGCCCTTATCAGCTCTCTGTTGAAATGAAGTGTTTGCTGTTGGTGTGTTGCAGAAAGGTGGTGGCAGTAAATCAAGTGTGCAGTGAAAGTTGCAATAACTTATTCTTTATTAACCTCTCATTTGAACGCACTAATGATGGCGCTCTGACAACAGGAAGCACTGCACCGGCCGGAGGGTCGGATTCATGTTATGATGCAGTGTTTCTGTGCGTCTTCAAAGACCAAAAGGGGAGGGGAAACAGCTGCATCGGCTCTAGCAGGGAGCAAGATAACAAAATCCAACTTCAACTCACATTTCCATCCTCTCAGCATTGAGCCAGAACCTGATTAAAGAGGAGTTTTTCCTTGCCGCTGTCGCCAAGTGCTTGCTCATGGGGGAAAGTCGGGTCTCTGTAAATTAAAGAGTACATTCTAGACCTGCTCTATGTGAAAAGTGCCCCGAGATAACTTCTGTTTTGATTTGGCGCTATATAAATAAAACTGAACTGAAAAAAACTGAACTGATGTGGTCCAGCTCTGTGCAGGCTGAGCACTCACAACCTGGCAGTGAAAGGACGGTGTTGTTCTTGAGAGCTCATAACAAGACAAGACAAATTAAAGAAAGGTTAAGAGACACTGGTTGCGGCACAGAGGTCCACTCACTTAAAGTGATGCATTGCAAAATGGCTTTCCTATTGGGCGGAACATTTATTTTGTGTGATGGGTGTAGTATACTGTGTCAGCAAACAGGCTAGTGCTTGTGTGTAGGTGCTACCTGTATTTTAAGGTACTTTTTCTGGCTTGAAGTTTTAGTGATTACTCACTGCATACTTGTAAAGTGGATTGATAGTCTGTGGCTCATGTGCGTATACATGGCATTAAGGGCATAATTAATTTTATGTGATGTTATATTACATCAATTTGGCAATAGAGCATCAATTATTATTTATATTATGAATTAAATTCAGTTAAGAATAGACCAATCTTCTGCTGCAAAAATGTGTTTTGCTTGTAAAAACTGATGTTGCTGCATAAGCAATGGAGGAAGAAGTATTTAAGTGAAAGTCCCACATCCACAGTTTCACTGAAGTAAGAGCAGATAAAGTACTGTAAGTATCAAAAACAAAAGTACTGGTCACTGTCAGTGTTATATTATTATGTATTATATTGTTTCAAATATTATTACTTTGCAAAAACATGTACACAGCATTAGCAGGTCACTGGTAAATGTGGAGTAAAAAGCACAACATTAAGTACCTCAGAATTATACTTAAGCACATTTCGTGAGTAAATGTAATTAGTTACTGTCCACTGTGCCAAAGGTTTATATTCCACCCACATCATTACAAAATACTGCAGACTTAACTGCCTCAGTCTCAGTGATCCCATGCAAATGTTGCTGATGAAGGGGCAGGGTGTGAAGTGACCAATGCTGTGCCAGAGAGATAAGCCAGAGCTGAAAGTCAGGCCTGTCCAGTTGGCCAGGTCAAGACATCTGAGTCAGGCCCAGCAAATGGCACACCGTCTGTCTCGCGTTACCACAGTCAGCAAGGGGGCCGAGGAGCTTTTCACCAACACCAACGACAATTTCTGTGGGGCTCCACACACACACACACACACACACATATACACGCAGGAAGTACCTCATCACCACACTGTTTCTATTTCCCAGTGCTGCAGCCAAGAGCTGGAACAACCACAACGTTTTTCCCTCCTGAATGAACTCATAGTTGATAGTGAATAAAATGTCTCTCTCTCTTACGCACACAAACACAGAAAAAAAACCTGTGAAATTAAATTAAACACATGCTGTGTGAAAAACATCACACCACCAAATAGGAGTTGTGTGATCAAGATTTAGTTGATGTCAGACAGCCTGGCGCTGAGTTTCTTCTTCACTTACAGACTGAAGTTACTATATATAACAAACCATAAAACTGATAAAACAAGTTGTACATCTCAGTGTCTGTAAGCTGCCTCTTTCCTCAACATAAACCGCACTATGTCACTAATGCATAGGTCAGAGCTGCAAGGCACTGCCAGGGTTTTTAGTAGCCTTGTAAATATTAAAGTCTGCTTGTAAAGTTTCACAAAGTGTTGATCTCTAACAGCTAATTTCTTTTACTGTCAGTCTGCTGAAAATTACAAAGCTGATGAGGTGAAATCCTGTGCAGATTGACAAGTCATCTTATTACATGTTCAAAGAATTTAACTGGAGGCTCACGCACTGGCTGCCTGGTGCTTGCTGCACTGGAGGCGGGGGTTTCCGGTCTGTGTGGACTCTGACACAGAGCCTTACCACTAGAGGGCAAAGCAGCTCCAAAAATCTCTCATGACTCCCGCGACCCTTGGTTTTTGTGACTGCTGAGATATTGGAGATGAAGAAAGTATATTTGGCAGATCATTCATTCACTAGGGTGTAAATTAGTAATTATAACATGTAATATATAATTCATAAATCCTCAATGAAATGATTTTTTGTTACAGGGACAAGCCAATGCATTTTCCTCAATGAGACCTTCACCATTTTCAGGCAGGAATAATCTCTGTTTATTTAAATCTATATATCACTGCTGTTTGTTACAGATCCTGCTGTTGCACAGGCCATAGGTCAGTGCACCCTCTTGCTTTTTAGTTCTTAATCTTGGTCTCAGACATTGCACAGTTGAAACTGAATGAAAACAGAATTGCGGACCTATAAATAAAACAACATGTATCCTTCATAGACACAGAGGGTGCTGAGATGTATTAAGTGCTTCCTGTCGTGGAGGATGTGGCATGGCTGTAGTGGCTGGATTCACTGGTCTGCAGTCGCTGGGTTATGTGCTGCTCCCCTTGCTTGTGCTGTGCTTCACAGTGAGCCCGGCTCTGCTCCTGTGAGTCTGGGCCTCAGGCCCCACAGCCACCTGGGCGACAGGGAAAAGGAATGCGCTGACTTAATGATGTATCGTAAATCAGATGAGCCACACAACGATCCCGGCGCTGCCATTGGACAGCACTGTGCCTCTGAAAGCCCGGCCCACTCTGAACTCGAGCCCCATACAAAAGGCATGTGGAAACATAGTATGTGGATCCACTCAGAATCAGTTTGCATGAGGACATGTTCTGCACTGCTTTGCTCTCGGTTGTTCGACTTCTCCAGTCACCTCTGCAGAGGTCGAGGAGGTCTCAGCGAGGCAAGATAGAGAGCAGGAGGGTTGAAACTGAGTGTGAGGAGCTCTAACCCCCTCAAGGCTGATGGGAAACTAGTTGGGGGCACGGAGGGGCTGCGCACTGAGGCAGACTGCTATAAGTGATTGCAGCTGCTGCTGAGGCCTTGAAGTTGGCTACAATAACATCCAGCCAAGTCAGACAGATGACAAGGTGTGAGAGAGCCTGTTTGTTTTAATCCTGCTGTAGGTGACAATTCAAAACTGAGATGCTGCGGCGGGTAAATACAACAACAGAGATCCAGTTTTTAAAAAATGTTGGCAGAATTAGTGATTAAAGATAAATGTATCATATTCATTCATATGATAATAGTCTATGCATGAGTTCCAGCTCCTAAATCAGCAAATTTTACTGTCATTCTCGCCAACTTTGGGAAAAATGAGGATTTTTTTGTTTTTTACAGTTGCACATTTGCAGCAACTGTGAATATAAAGAAAATATTGGTGCTATCATTTCATGTATTCAATATTCTACTCAGCAAAGTGTATCACACTCATCTCTCCAGTTACATTGTATTGTACTGTATAATTATGTCTTTTTATGTTATTCTAAATTCTACATTTTTCTAACCTATAGGCTGTGTTGTCGATGTATCTCTCAGTGAGCTATTTCAATTCACAATACAGAGCTCCTGTTACTTCTTCTCAGGCAGAATATTCTCTATCAAGTCCAGCTGAACAGAGGTGTTCAACAGCGCACTAGCTGCAGCAGCAGAGAGGTGCAGGGTGGTGAAAGACGCTTCATTTTTCTCCCCAGGACTAACTTCTCCATGCAGTGTGGGACAGGACTAATGACAGTCATGTTAATGATGTTGACACTCCCACCAGCGCCAGCCAGCGTACAGTAATGAGGGGAAGTAAATAGCAGGTAGCTGACAACGTGGCTGCTTCCGCTGCTTCACAACTAATGATCCCTTTCACACCCCCTGAACATACTTTGTAAAGATGACAGCACACAGTTTAGGAGGGTAAATCCTGCCTTTCTTACACCTTTACTGTACCTGTCAGTGGAATACACCTCTGTTAAAACATGATAGACCATCACATCTACATCTGTATTGTCCTCACAGATTCTTGAGATCCCAAAGGGAAAGAAAAGATCTTATAAACTGATCTGCTGCTATGTGGAGGCCTGATCTGTCAGTGGGGGATTACGTCTGCTTATCTTGTAAAGCCCAGTGCTGGGTAGAGGATGGTATTAATGCTGCAGGGTTACAGATTGTATTACTACTAATACCACCATGGTTAACGATGCACCTCTGTGCTCTTATGAAAGATATAGCCATGCAATCATGAGCATCTTTGTGTAAAATGTTGTGTTGAAGTGTACCAAAACTTCAAGCCAGCTAACAATTTTTACGCATATTACCCTTGAATATGCTACATCTGCTGCCTAGCACGTCATTGAACTTGATAGCATCATACATCATACATTTTGGATCTGAAGCGTTCCTCAAAAACATGTACAGTAATGATATCAGTCTGCCGAGTGGAAGAATTAAACAAAGCCAAGTAATGTGATACTGTAGAGAAAAACGAGAAAGAAAAGAAAAATGAGTGGTAGAAGTCCTTTGGTTTACCTGCTGTGCTCCTCTCATATGTGAGGCTATGTGTCTGTGTGACCCCGCTCTGAACTCCAAAGTGAAAAATTCATTCACCTCAGGAGCGTCTGTACAACATGTGAAGATTGATGCGTGTGGCAGGACACATGAGTAATGATGTCAACAGTCATCCCGGCAGTTGCAGCCATTATTATCATCTCCACCATGAAATGACACGGGGCCTAATCTGATCCCTAAACAAACTATCGCAGCAAACCCAGAGCACTCTGCCATGTTCTGGGCTCGCATGAGATAATTTACATACTGAAATCAGTGGGACTGTGAGATCTTCAGTATTAATGGCTCCCCCAAATGAAAATGATCTCCATGTTACAGCAGCATATCTTACATACAGGACATGGTAGATGTTCTGCCTAGCAGCATGTGATATCTCATGTGATGAGCATCAACCTCATTGCCATTGGTCGTGCCTGAAGCCACAGAGCATCGTAAAATGCATGAATCTGCCCCGCCAGCTGAGGTCCTGAAAGCCTCACCGTGACACTCACTATAGGCAGACACGTTGATCACTGTGTACACCCACAACAGACCTCATTTTTAAATGTTATCTCTTCATGTGACAGTTTGTAATATAAATCACTTCATCGAATCCTTTGTTTTAATTAATTTAAGCTGTTAGAATACAGGCTAAGTATGTGTTTTTCATGTTTTGACCTAATATTTCCTGAAATAAACAAATGACGTGAAATATTTTCTGAACCTCATGACAAGGTTTTGTTTGTTTGGTTTGTGTGTGTATTTGTGTCTGACTGAGACAGACAGACAGAGTCAAAGGGGGGGGGTGGAGAGAGAGAAGGGGCGGGGGTTGGAGTTTCCATCAACACAGTGTCTGTGAAGGCACAAGGACTCTCTGACCCTCCTGTGAACTTTCAGGGGGGGCAGAGGCCACCGGAGAGGGCAGAGGGCAGAATTCATGCTCATCACAAACAATGTGCTGCTTTGCACAGAGCACAGAGAGAAGACAGTCACCACAGGCTGCTCATATGAGCCTGAATGTAATTACGCAAAAGCCTCTTTCATGATATTTCTTTTTCATCCATGTATTTATTACTGTTTTTGCTTTTGCCTTGAAAATAAACTAAATTACATGTTTGGTATTCTTCATACTGATGTTAGGATAGGTATCTTTAGTGTATGTAGTATACATAATATAAACATAAATCTGTATATTTATGTATGTACCGTATATTTTGTCTACCTATCCAAATTTTGTATGACTCACAATACTTCCTCATTAAGTTGCTTGACTAGACTCACTATCTGCACACATATATTTGAACAGCTATTTACACAATGCATAAATCATGTATATGTACTAATGTATTGTAATGTATATAATATATTTAGGTTTTGAATGTTGTTTCCTGAATTTCTAACTTCTTTACTTTGAATGTTTATATGCCATTTTAAATAGTTCTTTATCCTTTCCCTACTGTTTAGACAGTTTATTGTGCTGCTGTTGTTAATGTCAATGTCAGCAATGCATAAATAAATCATATCATATCACATATCCTTAAATATGACACAATGATTTAACCTGGATGGGCTGGAGAATCTGATTTGTTTAATGTTTAGTAAAATCCTTGGAAACACTTTGAACTACTAAGAAGTCTTCACATTATTCAGATATATCAGATGACATTTTCTCTTGAATTCATCTACTTTTATATAGAATTTGCTTAAAACAAACTTTATATCTTGTTTGTTGTGTGTGCACATGCATGAATGTTAAAAAAACAATTCAATTCTACAAAGATCCAGAAATGTAGTATGTTAGCATTGTTATTCTCAATTTTTTACATGTTGAGCATACCTTGCATCCTTGAACAGAGAATTATCACAGCACCAATAAATCACTGCATGGTCTTGTAAATGTTAAAGAGTGATCCAAACATAGTATGTGCTAGTGGGTGGTAAATTGTTATGTCAGCACAGAGCTTTGCTGAGAAAGGAGAGTGCAGAAATGTCCATTTTGCCCTTGTGGCAACATGTGCACCTGCTCTGCAGTCTCCGGATCTGATGCTGTTAACGGGGGAGACAAACATCAGGCTCGTCGAAATGTCTGCTGCTGACGTGCTGAGGAGTGGGCTGACAATGAAGAGACAGAAGGATGCTAAAGGGATGTATCTGTTGTGGGACGATAGGAGTGACTAGCTCAGCTTTGCATGGCCCAGTCAGATGCACCCCTCTGTGTCCCCCTGAGGCCCTGGGAAATGCTGAGCAGCAGGAAACCAGCACACCAGAACAGACAGGCCCAGTGGTGCACCCACTCCACAACAACACAACAACATATCCCACCGTAACAGCCGTGCTTGACATCCGCACATATGAATATCTGCACATACAAGAACGTAGGAGGAACACTGGTTTTTGCTCTGCTGCAATACAATTCATAATGTTTAGCTGTAAATGAAGTCACTTGTATCTCTCTCAAAGAAAAAAAACAAAAAAAAACTTGCTTAAGATGCTTCCAGTTATTTGTGGGTGTTTTTACTCTATTACAGCAATCAGCATTGAAACACTCAAAACACATTTTCCATAATATGCATTAAAAGCAGCTCAGCTTGTATTCCTCCTCTAAACCACTAGGGGGTAAAACACCCCACACTAGATGGCTGCTGATGTATGCAGCAGGTCTAACTGCAACTAACCCTGATCCCCTGGACCAGACCTCCCTCTGCGCTGTTATCCACCGGTCTAAATGAACCAGTCCACCTCCGCTTGATTATCATGATGTAAAGCTCTCCTAATTGGATTCTCCGCAGAGTAAGGACTTGTTATTGTAATGCGTTATCTATTCTCTAGTTTTCTTCTGCAGCATCTGGGAGATGTTGTCATTCCAATGATAAACACCATTTTCACTTGAGCCTTTATTACTAGATACCGTGTGCGAGAAATGGAGATAAATGAGTGTGAATCCCCGAGCTCTGATATGCTACTATAAGCTTTCACCTCCTGTATACCCCAACGCTCTGCCTGTGGCCTCGCCTCCACATGGGAGATGCACAGGCTAACAAATGACCAGCAGGATTACACACTTTGAGCAAGAGGGAAAATTGTTTTGTACCCACATGTTGAGGAAATGCTCTTCAAGAAAAATGCATTTACTCTTTGACTGTTTGGCCTCCCTAATCCTTATCTAAACCATGAATAGATTGCTCAGTGAAACTACCTCTGTCCATGAGCAGCATTTCTTTACTCATATATTATATTATGGCTGTGCACTCACTGGTTTGGCTCCCTGACATATGTATGTAAGAGGATATTCATTTTGAAGTCCAGTAATATGATGAACTGATGCTCCCCCAGCCTTTTTGGGAGCCACAGACATTTTTGAGCAGACATTGATGCAGTGCAGGAGATATGAGGAAACAGTGAAACATAAAGGGACCCTAGGTTACCTTCAGTGTGAGTGATCGTATTTGAATAAGCAACACATCTGTTTTTGTAGGCTGGAATGTCAGAATAACATTCGCTAATGTCCTGGTGTGACTCCTGACCCGGTGCCCCCCTGACTCTCATGTAGACATTTGACAGTAACATAGGAAACCACCACCCTGCATGCAAAATGACTGTCCACTGCCACAATGAAAATAATCTTTTTACATCGCAAGTCATATCGGAATCTAATAAGAGCAACAATTTTTGGCCCACCTTAACCTGGTGGTGAACTCTGTAGTTAATACGCAGCGGTTATTATTTTACCATCAATCAACAGCGAGGCAGGCAGGGTGCTCTCTCACCTCACAGCACTGCCTTGCAATCTAATTGTGCCCGAGCTTCATCAGTTTCCAGAACAATCAATTCCTCCTCTAGCTGGTTGCAGGCAGCCGTGCCCTGGACCACTACACAGCCTTTAATATGAGCTCCGTCGTCCAGGCCTCCTAAACCAGAGAGCCAGGAGGCAGCTTTTGCTGGCCTGACGGGCCCTGGCCCCAAACCTGTCTTCCATCATCGTTTTTTTGTGGTATCTCTCCTGACAGGTCGAGTCTCTCCATGAAGCTTTGAAAATCAAGATGTGGCGAGAATGTGATGAGACCCTTGAGGAAGTGGCTGAACTTTTGAACCGGTGTGTGGGGACAGTCGGGGCTACACAGACAATATTAAGTGGCCTACTGCCTCGGAGCTGTCACTAATGGGGTAAACATTGACATACGAGCACAGTCTCAAAAAACCATTCATCTGGGCAACTTTGCTAACCTTGAGAGGATGCTGAAGCAACATCCTCCTGTCTGTGACCATTCAAAACACATAGAGGATAGATTATTTTCATAAACACGTTTCCAAGAGGAATCACACTTGACTAAGATGCATGGGCCCTGAACCACACGCTGTATTTCTCGCACTAAGCTGCACTGTAAAAGTTATAAGTGTATTATGATATTGTATTTATTACAGCACAATAAGCGCACACCTGTCTAATATGGAGCTCATTTGTATTTCAATAACGAACTCTTCCCTCCTGTTTTTTTATGGATGTGCTTGTCAAGAAAAAGGTTTATATTCATTTATTTTGCTAATTCATGCAAGAATCTCACTGTAATGACACAAGATGTAATGAAGTAACCCTGTGATGTGTATCAGAACCCTAAAATGTTGCCTTTGGGTTTTCGGCTCGCACGGTGTGGTAAACTTATTTGTTATACGTATGTCATTGCTGAAGATGAAGACATATGGCTCTTTTAAAGCCGCTAACAATACCAATCAATAATCATGAATGTCTCAGTATTGTCATATTTCATAAATCAGCTCCATTGTTTCGGGATGACAGTGATCATTCTCTACAGAGTTGCAGCATGCATGCAAATAATCTTTGTCTTGATCACAGTCATCTGAACTGACCACACTGAGATATAGTATGTTACGGGAATAGTTGATAGTCTGATCTACAGTAAGATTTTAGGATTTGCAGAATTCAAATGTGAATGCAGACGATAAAATAAACCTTCGCTTCATGTGACAGGAACAGTGAAAAATGGAGACTCACTCTGAGATGAAGACACATTTCGGATGAAATATATTTCAACTTGTTCTGCTCATCTGCTTTGCCCCTTATGGTTAACCCAACACCAATTCAACATCGTATAAGTGTTTTTTTAATTCAGGCAACTTGTCTGCATGTCTTGTAGTTGCTATTTAGCAGTAGATTTATGTTTAAGAGCACAGCAGGATAACCTGCTTGGCAAACTGTGCTGGTTCAAAGCCAAAGCTATCTGTAACACACACTTGGAATCTGATGAGCAGGCTGAGGGGCAAAACAAGCCAGAAAAAAAGGATTGTCACAAAGCATGTATGTTTTTTTGCACTGAATGAAGGAAGTGCTCATATGGACACAAACTGGCCCCTTTGCTGCATGAAAACTGTGCTTCCTCTAAAATACAGTAGGTGTTGATGGACAAAAGTAAAATGAATAGGCCTGTCTCACACACACGCACAACACCTCATGGACACATTCATACACCAAAAATAACAGAGAGGCTCTTCCTCGTGCGGTTACACAAAGCACAATTGAGAGTGATGTGGGCTGCAGTCAAGCAAAGGTTGAAGTACGTGGGAAAATGCACAAGCGCATAACCACCGAGAGGCATTCAGTAGGAGAACAATCTGTCACTGGACTTTTTGCAGGGCTGTGACACAGCAGCTAAAAATGACAATCTAATAGCCGGGATGACATTTTGTTTAAAAACGTGATGACAGAATGATCCCATGTCCCTGTAACTGTAGCTGCCGTCAGGCCAGGAGGCGGCCATTATTCTCTACTTTGCCACTGACTGTCTTGGTGGTCACTGTGAGTGCTGCTTGTAATGGGCTATGATGAGTTTGTATGACTTATGATAGGATCTCCCATGTCAGCCCATGTCATGCAAATATTTATGTCAAGTAGGAGCACTTGAGTATGTGAGCACATGCTCTGATAGATGTGAATTCCCTGTTGGTGCTGGAATGATAGAACGTTTCTGAGGCAGCGGCCTACTTCCTCTCCCACTCCCCAGGCTTGGCCGCCAGCACTGTGCCAGGGCACTGCCCCCTCTTCCTCTGAGAGATCCTGTGATTGAGAGTGTTAAGCGTGGTGTTTACTTTGGCCGCAACTCAGAGAGAGGCAGATGGAGGGAGAGAGAGGCAGACAGACATGAAGGCAAAAAAAAAAGACATAAAAGACAGAGGAAGAGAGGAGCACCAATCTCAACATCTCATTTCTCAACAGGCAACAATCACTGTCTTCTCTATGCTTATTTATGTCCTGATGTTACTACAAATCCACAGAAGACAAGTAGCCAAAAACATTTACAGACATAATATGACGCAATGGGGTCAAACACAGTGTTGGTTTGTGGGATTGAATGAGTCAGCTTTATTTATTCTATGTTGTAAGCAGCACTTAAAGGCAGTAATTTCAAGTGCAAGGGTTGATAAATACTAGTTGTGTCCCCCATTGTGAGGGAGCGGTCTAAATGGTGAACTCTCTCTCTCATCCTCTTCTATTGCCTGTGGCTTTCTCAAGCGTCAACATTCTTCCACTTATCTTTATAGCCATTAGCGCTGTCAGCCTCCCCGCGTCTCTGCTCAGGCTCACTGTGAAGCCCTCGTCGAAATTCCATGAATATCAGTTGACAAGCGGGATGGGATGCATGCAGGAACGCAAGTTGCAAACAAATTGAGTTATTTGTGTTTCTTGAGGAGGAAACAATGAAAACACATGATCTGGTGAGAGGAGTGCGCTGGCCTTTGGTTAAACCTCTGGCCTGGTAGCAAACACACACTTACACACAAACACACAAACAAGCAGGACACTCTGAGCTAGAGTGTAAAGTGGCCTCTTAGTGTCTCATCCAGGGCAACTTGGAGGAGATGGTGAAAGTGATGATATGCTTTGCTGGGTGATATTTAATTGTTATCTTATCATACAGTCAGTTGCAGTTTATTAAGTACACCTGGATACAACTAATGCTCTCTAAGAAAGAATTCTGCTATGAAGGTTTTAATATTCACTTTTTTGAAATTTCTGCTTCAACATTCAATTTCATGGTCATTTTAGAGGCTGTAGATTGTATAGAGGTGTCTCTAATATTTATGTCTATCATCAGTGAGGGTAAGGGTTAAGGTTAAGGTTATGAATGGGGTGGACAATATATTAGAAACACCACTTAGTAAAATGCAATATTAACAGTTTATGTTCCATAGTTCTATGTTTATGTTGTAAAATGTAAGATGAGAAAAACACTTTCACACAAAGGCAGAACAAAGATGCATTTAATTTAACCATAAATAATACTGAACTAAAGGTGCACAAAAGTTGCTTCAACTGAATAAAATAAAAAGGATTATCACCAATAAATAAATAAAAAATGAGCTCACTGATCAGCTGATATGATGGATTAATGAGTTTCCACCACTCACTGTAGTGAAGTACTGGTGGCATCCTATAGGGGGAGTCTGGCATCACCACTGTGTATCAGGAAGACACACACACACACACACACACACACACACACACACACACACACACTGAAAGGACCACACACAGTTGGAATCTGCAATTCTGTCATCAGCTTGTAATTACACACTTTAACCAAAAATCCAACCTAAAAAAAAAAGAGAGAGAGAGAAAACTCTGACCCTGACCCTCTGCCAGCGTGACATCATTCACACCTTCCCAGTGTTCATTGATTTCACTGGAAAGTGGCACACAGCCCTTTAATTTTACATTATGTTGTGAAGCTTACGAGCCATTTAAGTCCAATTAGAGCAAAGAGAGCAACACGTCTTAAACTTCACCCTCTTAACCCAGCTGCCTTCAGCTATTGTTGATTGTGTAATCCCTCAGTGTAATAGAATTTGGGACGGACAACAAGAGGATTTGGCTAATCCCCCATTAAGGACCTCCGTAATCCTCTTGAAAATCCTTGTATACACACCAGGTTAAATACTGTAGAAACAGCAAAGGTCAAAGGGATTAACCTCACAGAAAGTGATCTGATACGAAAAGAAAAAGAAAGTAGAGCTAGTTCAAAGGTGATTCTTGGCTCCAACGCATGTAAAACAGATTAAATTTCACAACAATCATGGTTGTTTGACATTAATTATGACCACTGAACACTATATACACATTTTGTCTGTCATTAATATTACGCTTGCATGTTGCACAGATTTATTTCATACAGATATAATGGCACTGTTACAAAGTTTGATTTTTATTATAATAGAAAAACTTAACATAATTCAAACAGTGATACAGTTGATTTAGGCACAATTTGCATAATTACATTTTAATGTTTTTTTTTTTCTTTATGGGCATTCTCCCATAATCTGCTGTCATTGAGTAACCATGTTATTAACTTTTTTTTTTAAAAATTCCAGTAATATAATTCCCTGTTCTCTGGCAAAGTCCCTGTGAATTCCTCTGTGGATGGAAAATGTATATGCTCCATATGCTCTCTGGCTACTGATGTCAAGGCAGAGTGATTAGGTGGAAGTGGAGTTCATTTAGGCAATGGTGAGCGCAAATCAGCCCCAGATCTCCCCACAAGATGCTCACGCTGACTGGGCTCGCAGCACTTTACACTGAGCATTGAGATATGTGATATTAAGTAGGAGGCCATAAAACCTTGTCTGGACCCATGTGGTTGACTACAAGTAATAGGGAACAGTCAAATATATATTCAAGTTTTCAATGAAAGCTTGTTGAAAGTGTAATGATGTTAAAGTGCTGTCAGGGGAGTCCCGGCCTGATGTTTTATTGGCTGTTTATTTTATTGGAGGACTAGCCATGAATCTAGGTAGCCTTCAGTGATATTGCCACAGCGTGGTTGAGCCCCTCAGTCTGCATGAGAGATTTTATTGGCCAAACATTTGTTTCCCTATACTGAAAGCACCCAGGACTATGTCATTCCAGTTCAACGGTGAAAATAACAAACAGATGTGTGTTCAGTCTTTAGCCTCCTATACACATTAATATTATTTTCATGATGTTTTACTTAAAATATAAATTCTACATTTTATAAACTACTTTTGGCTGCATTGGTTGTGAAGTTGTTTACGATGAAGAAATGAATAAAATAAAATGTCTGGTCTAGTACAGCAAACACTTACTGTATGTACCAAGTGTAATTAATTCTTATAGAGTAACTGTGCTGAAGCCCAACAGAACCTGGGTTTATATTTTAGCCAACATGTATTTCTGCTTGCACGGAAAGTGGTGTGATTGTTTACGAGTGTTTCCAAACCCTGGGGATAAAATAATCATTTTTCCCACAATGGAGAATGCTCAGTTCCATAAATGTGAATAGGACGCCGTGCAATTTCTGTTTCATTTCCTCAGCTCACTAACTGTTGGCTACACTGCAATATGTGATAACTATGCCAGTAATATTTGGTCTATGGGACTAAATCCATTACAATAAGCATTTGCATAATACAGTACTGTCGTTGAACAAATGGGTAATATGTAATGATCCAATCTGTGTGGGGACAGAATGAACACTACAAGTAAATATGTAATGATTTCCACATGGCTGCACATCTGACGAGAGGAACAAAAGCCCTCACTGTAGCTTATGAATGACCCTGATCATACACTTGCCAGTCTGGTCAGCGCAAAACGTATCAATGACCTCAATACAGCTATTGGCAGGAAGTGGCGCATATTACCTAAGCATCAGGTGTGCATCTTGAGAGACCAGCGCTTGGCAAGTCGGTGCAGCACACGCAATCAGTAAATAATCAGTACAATACTTACTAGCTGTTTGTGCAAACTGACAGGCCGGTGACTGATGTGGTTGCAGGAGAGTGGGCTGAATGGATGGCACAGATCAGCCCGATGAGGTCAGAAAGCAAAGCTCTCACTGCATTTGGCCCAGCTGATCTCCAATTAAACAGGGCATTGACATCACACAACAGAGCAGACCATGTGAGCCACCCCTGCATCTCCAGCCAAGACATGTCACACACACCCTCTTAGCTTTCACCACAAGCACATGAAGGAAAAAAAACACACATGCACAAGCTGTACAGAAGACATAGTTGCACCTAATTTTGTCTTTATGCCCAGACAAAGCCACTGGAAGCACTGTGGAGGTTCATCCCAGGAGTCTTCTGCTCTGATGCTGGGTGCATGATCTAGTTTCTGTGCAGGTCTGTACCGTTCAGGCAGCTCCTGTGGGGAGGGAATAGTGAACCCCTTTAAAGGTTTCCTTAGCTATCACATTTCTGGCCTCAAAATACGGAGCCCCCAGTCAATATGTCTATGACTATTATCTATCAATTAATACATCTGTCTCCATTGTAGGGGTCCGCTGCCCTGCAAGCGGCCTGACCAGGCAGTGAACTCTTGCATTCCTAAAAAACACGGTCATCCAGCCTCTGTAATTTGTCATGTTAGAAGTTGACAGTAAAAGGTCATCCACTCCCATCGCTGGAGGCAAGAAAAAGCACCAGGATGAAAGTGCACGTTCAGACGATGGCTATTGCTGGGCTCTCCCTATTTGTATAAGACTGGGAAGACACACACACACACACACACACACACACACACACACAAACACACACACACACAGCTTTATCTAATCTAGGCCACCTATCTGTCTTATACTTCCCACACTATCTGAGAACATAAGCACTAGCAGGTCCTTTAAAAACACTCCAGCACCTAATAGTCCACCTATTACAAGCATTTAACTGAACTCAGTAATAAGGAAATGTTTGTACAGTGTCATGGTTGTGACAGCATTTATAATGTTTAGAGATAGAGCCTTCCTCTTGTGTCTTCCCAAACATATTTATTTCTGTCTGTTTTCACATTTAAATTCAATATCTGAAGATTCTCGACAAGGCACTTTCCAAGACGTGAAGTTAAATATATCCCTTCTGAGAGTAGTTTCAAATTGAAGAAGGGTCTATGTCACACCACTCATCACATTCATGTTCACTGTGGATATTATGACATATCAGTGAGCCAACAACACCTTCCACCAGCTGTATATTTTACGTTGCAGTGTAGTTGCTCATTTAGTTTTGAAGCCGACAAGCTATCCATTAAACTGGGCCACCTCTGACTCCTCTCCAAAGAGAGGGCAGGTCTGCCAGCAGCTCATCCATCATGCACAATATCAATTGATTTCCAAACATAAACAGAGCATCTTTGATATAAGGGACAGCTGGATCAGTGGGGGCACAGCGGAGGAAATGCACTTATAGGCATCACGGCCGAATAGTCCAGCTCCTGTCTGCTGCCCTCTCTCCCCCAGACAGGCATGATTTAGCCGGGTCCCTCTCTTCCTGCAATTATTTTACTTCCGAAGCACAACACTGCCAGAGCCTATAGCACCATGACACTGTGGGGTTGACTCTAATGACTCCTTTAGTTCATCCATGCCTGGACAACTATTAACCCATTACCTGCACTATAGTCCACCTACAGTGTAAAGCAGCATACCTTTGCAAAACAAAGTGTGCTGCTAATAGCTTGGAGGTTAAAAAGTTCATATCATTCAGACACACATGGAAGACATACTGTATAGTAGGACATTATGAATTTATGAGAGGTTCAGTTTGTGCCACTGTGAGCACTCAGGAAGTGTGGCTGTTAACAAGATGAGAGTCCTCTAATCACAATGCTATTGTGGTAATAATGTGGAAGAGGTGGGGAAACAGGTTGGAAACATGGTGGAAGCTTTTAACATTACATCCATAATAACTAATTCATAACACTGATACATTTAATCCATAAAAACAACAAAAAAAAACACAGCTTGCATTTAAACTGCTCATGATTTGAATGTTACTTTCATAATCAGTATTTGCAGTTTTATACGTTAATTTTGCTTCCACACCCTGCAGACCAGCATCTAACGCTCATGTCTTTCAATTATGAAATACTTGTATGCGCTATTAATTATTCATTGATAATCCTCTTGAACATAATATGGAGCAATTCCGTTAAGATACATTGAAATATTATCAATTATCGTGTTTTAATTTTTACCCAAGTGGCTCCCCTATCTCCACTTACATTACCCTCCTCTGCTCTTCCATGCAACATTAGAGAGGCGTCATTTAAGAGGACCGGTGGGAAGGCTGCCCATGCTGGAGCAAATGGAAGTCGTAAAGCAGCACTACTCATCGCATGGACATTACACACTGACCCTCCCAGTCCCTCAGCCACTGCAAATGGCTGACAGTGTGCACCAATGACACGGTAAACCACAGGCCTTTCAAACTCAATTTAGCCTGGCATTAATTATTCCTCTAAGTATTCTATGCCCCTGTTAATATTGAAATTCATAAATGTATAAGGTTAGGGGCGAGCATATTGTGGTACACTTACCAATGTGATGATACAATTCCTATTTGATGGTCACTACCTAATTAAGACTAGCGAGCTGTGTACTGTAAGACTCATATATCTCTGTTATATCAGACAAATGCTCCCCTTGGTTCATGACCAGAGCAAGTTTAGGAGTTTTTTGATGACTGAAACTTCCATTAAGTTTCATTTAAAATTAACTTGCTATGAGGAACTAGCATACCTCCATGTCCATCTATATCTCGATATACGGGACAAAAATGAATTACCCGTGGTGCTAAATTGAATTTGTTTCTGCACAGCCTCAAATCCTCAGAATGTTTGGTGCCATAAGTGGATTAAAATCTCCCTATGATGTAAAAATATTCAATACAAGTAGTGGGTTGCTCTGTTTCAGTGTAATGCTGCACCGCTGATGCACTTTAGTTCTGTCATCTTTGGTGAGAAGGGTTCAGATTTTCTGCCTGAGGGCTGTCTTGTCCATTTGAACCATTGGCCTTTGGTCCAGAGTTCAGAGGTGTAGACTGTGCTCCATCTCAGACATCCATCACACTGCTCTGTGTGCAAATGAGCTGATCACATGTATGATTGCCATACTTGCACAATAAATAAAATGATAGCCATGCTATAGGTTTCCAAATTAAATCCAAAATTATAACATGGTTTAAAGAGCTGTTGTCATTGTAGTAAGCCTCCTTTTAAGGGGAACACTCAGCATGCAGTTAGAATGAACCTTAGCTGGTCCCAAACCCACAGCCGTTCCTGTCAAGCTGCTGTTATTTATAGCATAATACAGCTGGTTCCTTTTACATGACCTTTTTTAGAGTGGCTGAACTTGATGGCACAGAAGCTACCACTGCCTGTGATGACTCTGACTTAAGGTCATCAACTGTAGATGTCTGGTCAGAGCTAAGAGTAGATTACAGTGTAGACATCTTGATTCAGTCTCTCAGACAAGTCGAATTCAACCTATGATGAAAGACAATTTTGTGACAAAGCAAACACTCGATTTAGAGTTCCACAGGCTAGACCAAACAGATTACAGACCTCCCTTGTTTCTCATTCTCATTCAAATCAGAGTATGGGTTTCAGTACACCAGGAATCTGATTTAATGCACCCAGCTGGAGTGTTTTACCTGCATACCTGCATAGAGATTTGACTGCATCGCAGCTACATGTTTGTAACATTTGAATGTGCAAATGTTAGTTTGTAATAATGATTTGTTGCTTCTTTAAGAATGTTTTATTGTTTTGCCATGTATATTTAATTTTTGTTATTTATGTAAAATAGTGTCTCTATGTGATGCAAGACGAAATTCAGAGAAATCCCATACTTTTCCAAAATCGGATTTGGGAACCTTCTGTCTTTTGTAACCTTCCAAAACTGATAATTTGACAATCACATTCATTCTCTGCAGGCCATCTTTGGCATGCAGGTTTCAAAGTCTCTCAAACTCTTCTTCACTCTTCATGTGTACAACAGAGCACAACACTAATGCCTTCCAGGAAAGACAGTCTGAAAGAGCATGCCATCATCTTCACATTCAAATAGTTGTCTCACTCCTCCCTATGACGGCAGGCTTTTCACCCCATTCGGAACAGCTATAAACACTTTTGCCTTCTGTGGTCAGACAACATGTCGCACAAGCTAGTTTGTTTTGTGCAAATTCCCACCTCAATCCAAGCAAACTGTTTTTCTTAACCATTTTTTCACTTATAACACTCTGTTCCATGGCTTTTAAAACAGTCAAATAATGCTTTATAGTTATTGCCAGCAGATACTGAACTGCAAGACTGGATATCTTGGCAGGGAAAAAAACCCCTGAATATTTCAGTCATATACTCAGTATCAGCATTTTTGCGACTTACCAGATACGTTAATTAACAACATTTTCTCATTATGTTCAGAGAAAACGTAATCCGAAAACGTAAAACTATATTTTGTGTTGCAATTTAGTAGTATATACATATAATTTCTAGGAGACATGGCTGTCATTTAAGATATTGCAGTTGATGCATGTTATGGCATTAAAATGCTGCTACTGTATTGAATTTTTCTACTTCCAGTATATGGGGGAGGGAACCACTCGAATGAGGTACAAAAGAGACACTGAATCCCTTTCCTTCCACCCAGTCTGCGGGGATCCTATCCTGCAATAATGGTGTAGGGTTTGTGACATTCAGTGCTGATAGAGGACATCATTTCACAGGAGACCTCACAGAGCAGCTAGACCAGGAAGAATGTGGCCAGATGGAAGTGGGCTGAATTGTCAACATTTCCCTGTTGACTAGCCAGCTAAGCAAGTTCTACAATGCAGGCAGATTTTTGCATTAAAGAGGCAACAGACACCACACACACACACACATACACACACCTCCCAAAAAAAGGCACTAAAACCATAACTAAAGTGAGTACACAGAGCCTCCTGAGTGCCTCGTCTGAGAGGGAGAGGACAAAGGTGAGGACTGGCTGTAATAAAGCCGTATGCCCGCTGTTAAGAAATGAAATGTAAAGCCATCACCGTGATCCATCTTCATTAAACAATTTCCCTTCTCCCTTGCTTGCGAGGGTATCAGTTTCAAGGGGTCAGGTGCTATTTCTCCTCCTCTTGGGTGTCGGCATGTGTTTAAATATACTGTAGAGCGCAGCACCAGTGCAGTGCAGTGCAGTGAAGCAGAGGAATGGGAGGCCATTGGTCTCGTGCCGATTGGCTGCCATTCAAGGTTACTCTTGGAGGGTTTCCCATCACCCCCCTCTAAGTGATACATTGCAATCTGACAAATGCAAACTGTGACATTTAGGAAAGCACTGGGAGAATAACTACTGTTGTGTTGTTAATATGGGTTCCTCACTGCCAAACTAAATTGTTGGGCAGGCAGCTTTACAAGCCTGATGTCCGTTACACAGTCGGAGCATTTCATAGCTATACTGCATGCACTTTGCTCCTTTTTTCAGCCCACTGTCCTCAAATATTTTATTAGTTTTATTTAGTGTATTTTATATGTGTAGTGGGAGAAAATTAAGAGCCAATTAACAGAAGAAAACACTGTTACACTGTGCAGATATTCAAATGTATGGTTGCACATTATTTATTTATGTATTTATTTTACATTTGTATATTGGTCAAAAGAAGTTCCACATCAAAAACTAGCTTTAACATCTGCAAATGCAGCAGATTATTTGATTTGGATGCAAAGTTCATGTTCTGCTTATAATTCAGGAGGCAAGTGTGGGGTGTGAAAACTAGATTCATTAGGAACATCTAAGCAGAGCGTAAAGATGAAAGTACTTTTTTTTATAGGTAAACAAAAGTGTCTGCGCAAAGATCAGATGTTGTTTTGACAACCTAATTACATGATTTATGCACTTTTTTTCTAATCCAAGTCAGGGATGGCCTCACTATTTTTGCTGATTCATAGAGAAAATACACCGAGACAGATCAGATGAATTGCCTTTTTCTCAGAGTCGTGTTTGTCTAAATAAGACCTCTGTGATCAATCTTCAGTCCTTCAGTTAAGCTTATTGTCGTGACTGGCTCCTCGTTGTCTGAGTAATAGCTAGGCATTTTCGGATAGCTGATTACCTCATCACTCTAGGGCAAATCTGTTATAATTTGAGTAAGCAGGTACACATCTCACTGCCTTGTGCAGCCAAAAAAAACATCAAAGATAAGATCGGCAAATTCTTTGGAATCTCAATATAGTTCTGTATGCATATATTTGTCAGAGCGTAGCAAAAATGGCTGATCATATTGTATTATGCTGAAGAAATTACAGAAAGCAGGAGGGAACTGGAGGACTCGTGGGAGAAATTTCTTCCCTTTTGCTCCCAAATACACTGAGCTGTTTCCCCATGTATGGTTGCAAGGCATACATTAATTATACCGCTCACAGGAATTGCTGCACTGCCATTGTCACCGAATTACCGCCTTTCGCCACAGATCAGCTTCCTCTTCTTTAATGTGCCATTTAATGCAGTTTCTCCTAATCCAGTTCATAGATAGAGGTGAATGGAAATGGTGCTGTGTGTGTTTTATGCAAATTGCAAGATGAGGTGATTAATTTATAATGGGTTTCGGTGCAATTGAAGGCAGCGGGAACTGATCAAGGGCAAGGACATTATAGAATGGTACAGGCTGCATAGGGGTGGCTCTGCTTGTTCTGCACTGTACCACAGCATGACAGTATCTCATTACATCTAGACAAAACACCTCCCCCATTGATAATGAGCATTTTTCATGAGGAGGGACCGTTTTCGTCTGTTGTTGTATTTTCCTCTTCTGGGCTGCACATCATTCTTCATCTAGCTAAATCACGTATTGATCCAGCACTATATCTCATATCCATGCACCATAATGTGCTGTGTACTGTGCATGCAATGTGCGTGAGCCCGTGCCTTTTTGAAATCAAGCCACTTGGAGATTTTTTTGTTTGCCGTGGATGCTTTATATGAATTGCATTGCATCACCATCCACAATTTAATAACGATAGTCTTTACATGAGCTAACTAAAATCTGTCTCACACTGACGCTGAAAAACTCTTTGAAAATAAGCCAAGCACTCATACACATAAACAAACCTTGTTTTTCTATCTGAGTCTCTCTTTCTCTCACGTAGGCAGCCACCACTGTTAATGGAATTGCATAGACTGCTGAGAATAACATCCCTGCCTGAGGAAAAATGATGGAAGACTCTGTTTACATGTTTGATGTCAATCATTGCTGATTGTAGACTGCTGAGCAGGCCTGGACAGATTCACCACTGTCAGGTGTGATTTAGCTTTTGTTTGATGGTGTTAAATACATATTTGTATATGCTGTTATCACATGTTTTATGGTCTGATATTATTGAAGTTCATACAACACTTTATATTTTGAATAATGTATTACTATACTAAAGTTATGTTTATTTTTGCTATTATTCTTTCTTTAAGTGCTACAATACAGGCACATAAATTTCTATTATTTACAACAGTTGAGGCAGTTTCTAGTGTGCGTGGCTAAATAAATTTAGTAATAATGTGCTTCTAGTCTGCAAAGTTGGATCTAAACAAGTTTTTGACCTTGTCATAGCATGTAGTGTAACATCATCTAAATAGGAATACAACATCAAGTCGGTAATGGACTGCGTTGAGAGGTAACTTTAGGATAAAGATCACCTGCTGATGTTGTGATCTATATATTCAAATACACACTCATTCAATGTTTTTCCTGCCTCATGGGCTTGTAAGTACACTGGTTATTTTACAAGAAAGTTGGATTTAAAGGGTACATATCATGCTTTTTGTGATTGACTGTTATTTTTTTACTGTTATGATGTCAGAT
Source organism: Thunnus albacares (assembly GCF_914725855.1). NCBI lineage: Eukaryota > Metazoa > Chordata > Actinopteri > Scombriformes > Scombridae > Thunnus > Thunnus albacares. Next base: position 15,047,278 of record NC_058116.1, read on the forward strand.
GTCTATGTTAAATATGGTCCAAGGTCCAAAACATGAGGTGAATGTATTTAAAAATGCTCCCTGCAAGTCAAAAGCCCAGACTTCAGCCTGCTCTGAAAGGTTTGTTTGCAATGTTACCTCTAATTCCTCCTCAAAGTGATGTCAGATCAGTTCTGACGTCTGATGTCAGTTCCTAAGGGTAGGGGGGCTTAAAGAGACAGAACCTAAAACAGCCTGTTGCAGTCAGATGCTGAACTGAGAGGCTGCATAAAGGCCAATTCATGCTTTCCGTGTTCCGCGGACAGCTGTGTTCTTGCAGGCATGCACGCAGTTCCATTCATACTTTGCTCTGAGGTCTGCTGACACAGACACGTTCCACATGTGCTTGCTAGTAAACAGAGTTGCAGCGTGATAACTTTCCAGAGTAGTAAAATCCAGTTTGTGAGTATTACAAACTGTGGTTCAGTGTTTCTCTGATCAGCCTTTAAATGCAATAATCTGTTACTCCAACCAGACTTGCTGGATCGTATTTCATTGTCTCACCGGCACTTTAAACAACACGCCCACACCAACACAGCCCCTTGTATTGTTTTACACAGGGCTGTTTTCAGTCTGAATGCTCCTGAGGAGCTCCTGTGCGTTGCTGAACAACAAGAAAAAGTTGAAAAAAGAAAAGTGACAGCTTAATGACAATAGGAATACAGTACAGTAGACGAGACAAGCATTCCTGTTTGCTTTTCACATGTGCAATTGACAAGCTTGCTATGCATACAGTCCACACAGTCTCAAATTTTGGGCTGCACGCGGACGACCACAAAGGAGCCACACGGATGCTCGCGGATATGGGCGGATGATGACATTTACGTCACGCAGACCAACACTCACGGCCATGCAGACATGGAAAGTATGAATTGGCCTTAAAGTGCCAATATAAGATAAATGCAAGGATATACTACTGGAGCCCCAGAATATGAATATAGACCTGGAAATGTGCATGATACGTCCCCTTTAATAAATTGGAAAACAAGTCACAACTAAGAATATCCTTATAGATTAAGTTAGTTGTAGTCCAGTTATCTGAAACATATCGTCATTATCTGTCAAATCATTTAATTGATAATTCCACAATAGTTACAAAATCAATCTAATTTTCAAACCAGCTGCAGTTTTCATCCTCCTTAGTTGATCTTAGCATGCAGTATGTTTGTGTTTAAATTAAAATAGCTTTTTAGGATTGTTCTGGACAAAATATTTATAGTCATTTATCTCTCAAAGAAAAGCACTATGGAGGAAAACTCAGTTTGTTTTCTGCAGTGCCATTAAGACAGGCTTATTTCAATATCCCCTGAGGTCTGGTCACTAAATGTCCCTGCTGTTCCTCATGAATGCGCGATATTAAATATTTACCAGTATTTCAACAACAGTGAGACAATGGCACCAATATGTATAAGTACTAGACGATACTAGACTTGCACATCTGCAAATGTCAATGCAGAAGCTGTGCAATTTAAAGCTTGTGATTCATTCCACCATCCTCCCGCCTTGCTGCTAGGAGGATAGGTGCCTGGTATACTTTTTACTGAAGAGAGCAGGAGCTCCGAACAGCCTTAGAGGCTTAGCAGAGAGACACAAAGCAGCAGTGGCACCGTTCATACCTTCAGGTGACAGAGTGCTGATGATTATAGCAAGGACAATGCCCTGCATGTGTCAAACAATTGGCAAATAATTTATGTCATCTTTTCCACTGTTATTTCCGTGGAGGGCACTAACTGTGTTGCCAATATCAAACCTCCTGCAGAGGAGAGGCGGGAAAAAAAGGGACATGCTACAAAAGACTGATGGAGGGAGAGAGGAAGAGGGAGCAAGAGGAGTGGATTGGGGGAGGGGAATAAGTGCCAGGCTCAGCTTTTTCCTGACTGAAGATGCACAGCCATCTGTGAGGAGACAAACACACGTATGGACATCATTTGTCCAACATCTTACATGATGTGAAGGCTTTTCACTCGCCATGCCAACCTGTGTGGCAGATGATGTATGTGTTTCTTCAGTCCTGTGATTACTAGCATGGAGCTGCAGAGCAATGCTCTTCACCTCATCAGTTCCACAGGCTGCGCTCCAAGGTGGGTGAGGGATTCGCTGCAAGATGGCTTCTGACACACAGCACAACCAAGGCGTACCAGCATGAATATTATACAGTGCATTTCACCACAGCCACCCACTGTGAACAGATCAATCGAGGTGGATGAGGTGAATTAGAATTTTAATAGAGTGCCTAGGTGCAGTAATTAAAAAGAATGATTATATTTTCCCTAAATGTATGAAAAAGTGGATGGTCCATTGGGGTGGTGCTTGCTGCTTTGGTCTCATATATAGTGTACACTACCTATTTATTTCTCATATGTCCTTAGAAGGAAACTTTTAAGTGACACTAGAATTACAATAAGTACAATAATGTTTATCTATTCCATTTTCTTAATGTCTACCGTGTAATAATTGTTAATGTTTTTCCAATACCTAACAGTTTTGTTATAGAGCAAAAATAATGCATTGTTTATCTATCACACAAAGCAGTTGACCTGTATGTACGTAACACCGTTGCCTAGTCCTCTCACAGCCATTAATCACTGCCAGGATTTAGGTGAGTATTATTAAGTTTCACTTAATTTGGAAAATTAAGCCCATTGCTCCTTTTGGTCCACAATTATCTTTCATGGCCGGTGGATGATGCGTAACAGGTTTATATATGACTAATATGGCACAACCTAAAAGGTAAATACAAGGATAAGGAGGATGGTGGCGAAGAAGAGGAAATAAGCCCGAACAACAATATAGTGTCATCAGACAAGCTGAGAGACGAGTGGGTGATAATTGTTGTGGGAGCCATGGGAGCAATAGGCTCTTTGAGAGAAAGGTAACAAACCAGCAAAACAATAGAGATGAATCACAGTGGAGGATCTGCTGCTGCAGTCTACCTTCCACTGAGGCCCTATTAGACTCGGCTCACAAGCTTTATGTTTCAGTCACAGACATCTGGTTACTGCTTTGAAAGCCCAGGCTACGACTGTAACATAAATCCCTGCCTTTGAAAGTTTTAGTTATGTGGTCTGTTGTGTATTCTGTTGTTGATTTTTTTTTTGGTAAAAGATGAAGAATTGAACTTTGTTGGACATTTTTATTGTGTTGTATTTTTTAACAGAGAGCTGACACATCATTTAACAGAACAAGACTCTTGCTAAGTTGAACAGCAGGACAGGAAGGATGTTATCGCTTTAAAGTTCACTGCGAAATCTTACGCGGCGAGCCGAGTGAGCTCAGTCTCAATTAGAGCACCGTGGGCTGTCAGTCAACAAAAATATCTCCATTGTTCGGTGGCTTCATCCAGAGAGAGAGCAATGTTTTTGTAGGGTGACCTGGGCAACTATGCTGTGTCAACTGGTGTCAGGCTACAAGTGCAATATACCAGCTTGCCCGCAGGCTAAACCCCAAACGAGGCCCCTTGTGTCCCAAACAACACAACCAAAGATAAGGTTCCTAGTCTCCTCCTTGACAGATATTTCTGGTTGAAAGAGTCAGAAGAGGTGACACAGCCATGGTCACTAGACAGGAAGCCGGTCAGCCAACCTCTGCTCTTAATGTCAGCAGTTGAACTGGATAGTGTGCATGAACATGGGTGTGCAAAAAGATGCTGATCTCAGTCATGGAGGAGTATCCTTGTTAGGCAGCTCTAACATCATCTAAAATGATAATCCACTAATGTGCAACAATGCTTAACATTAGGTCTTTTGTTCCTCCGGGGCAGAAGTCGAGGGCTCTCCTCTAATGGGATCCTGCACCACAGAGGAAGCTTTGTCTCTCATCAAAGAAGAGGAAGTCCTCTGCTGCTGTAACTACTCGGTGCCCCTTAGAGTGCACGTTACAGACGATGCAGCATCTTTCATGTTCCAGTTAAGGGGAAGAAGAACAAGTGAACAACCTAACCTTTAACCCTCACATGACTTTTCGGAGCATGTGGTGATTTGTCCAAAGTTTGAGCCCTCAGAAACGATGACCAACTATTCACTGTCCAGAGTGGCAGACCATAATGAATTCTTTTACTTAAATTTGGAATTGGCTAGATTTTCAGAGGGTCTAATTAATTTCCCATGAACAATGCAAGTTCTTTTTTTTTTTTTTTTGCCTTTCAGATACAAACCAGGCCATCCAGTTCAGTGGTTCTCAAAATGGGACGCGGAAAAACTCATTAGGTTTCCCCTAACCTCCCTCAGCTGTGGTTGAGCTACAGCAGGTTAAGTGTCACTCAGAAATTAGCGTTCTCCTGGTAGAGCAGTGGACGCCACATCAGCTGCTACCATTTTTGTAACTACATTAAACAAACCCTCTGAAGGCCTCAATGATGCATGCAATCTTAATTTTTATTACAGCAATTTATTATACACTCCCCGAGCTTATGACAGCCCCGACTGTCATTAACAGATTAATTATAATTTCCCCCTGCGCTCAGAGTTAAAGAGAAACGTGAACGCATACAGGCGCCCCTTAAAAACAATGAGAGCTGGGTAACTGTGTTTCATCATTCCAGTGGCTTTACCCTTCACCCTTCTTGAAAGTAAATGAAATGGAGGAACTAGGGGTCTGCTCCTGAGGTCCTCCCTGCAGCCACTACGCATAACAAAGCACTCAGACACAACTGATGCACTTCAAAAGGAGAGAATTGTCTCCCAGGTCATCATGAGCAAAGACAGGACAGACTTGAAAGCTGCCTTTTGGTTCCACCTCCTTTGTGTCATTGTCCAAAAAACCCCCAAACTAAACATGGCAGCAATTTCAGTAGAGATTAGAAGTGTCGTGTACAGTACACCTAGTTCTGTAAAATGCCAAACGCATTGCAGAGGGCAGTGTCCTCCTTTGGCTTCTTCAATAACACAGCAACTTTCTGCCCTTCAACTGCCCAGTTAAAATGTTGAAACTTGCTTTGCCCACATCAACTTACTGTTAATAACTCACAGTTGCTCTCACAAGCCTTAAAACCAAACAAAAAACTACAAACAAACTTTTCACTATAACATCTCCTTGCCACCTTTCATTAGGCCTAGCTATACAATCATCTCAGATTCCCATTATTTAAAGTTACATTTACTCTACGGGGAATGTGAGAGCATGTTTTAGTGCCACAACTACATTCACAAGCAAATTCCTCAATAGCCACCTCTACTCTTGTGATGATTCTTGTTTAAGTATACTGTACTTCAAATACTCTGATATTACAATACAAATTAATGCTAAGAGAGACATACATGCCATAGAAAAAAGTAGTGGCCTAACTTTAGCAAAAACATTTTCATAGGAACCATCTCTTTTAGCTTGCCGAAAATATACTGGATTATTTAATTATGATTACCTCAAGACATAACTTGGCAACATGTCAGCAACAAGTGACAAAGACACCAACGTTTGCATGTCAAATATCCTATTTAATTCATTTTGGCTGTAAATGCTGAAATATTTCCACTGTAATCTATACATTGTGACACTTTACACTCCAGTGTACACCTTTTCACTACCCTTTTCACATTTTTCAAACAGAAAATGCACACAAACTGAAAATGCAATGAAAAGTCAGGATAGCATTAAATGTAGCTAAATGATATCTAAAAGTTTGAACATGGCATAAACACTCAAGTAGACAAAGGTGCAGTCAGTAGCGAGCAGCTACCTGGCACAGCTATTCATTGCAGGTCTGTCACCTGCAAATTAAAGCAAGAGCACGGAGATATTGAGGTGAGGGTTAGTTTAGTTAATTTGTGTTAAAGGCTGTAAGGCAAGAACATTAAAAAGCTGGTAGGGAGGAAAGGTAATAGCCCAATATTAGACAAAGGTGGGGATTAAACTCATTAGATCACCCTTAATCATCTGTAATGACCCTCACCTGTAATTTGTACCTCATAAAAGTTCTCCCATCTCAGAATCCATCATCTTGGGTTACATCAATGAATAAAACACAGTTAAAGTGAGAGTGAGAGAGTCTTGGTCCTTAAAAATGTGTAATTAGTCATGCAAAATAGTTGAATAGGCCATTTGAAAACATTAAAATGTTATATACTATATACTGGTCATGGAAATACTGTACAACAGGTCGTTAATATTGTTTGACATGACAGTTTAACCAGTATAGACGGGTTTCCCATTTACAAACAATCAAGGAAACGAGGGGTAAAAAACACATTTCTAATAGCTAATATATGGACATTTTCAGTCTTAAAAAATGATGTAATTTGCTGGTAAGCAGTATTATATCTAAATATAAAAATAAGTATCTAAAATTGCATTTTAGAGGTGAATTTGCACCACTCATACTTGCATTTCCCAACATTTTCTTAACTGCATGCCACACATTAGACACATGTCTGCTCTAGTTAGCTTACATGACAGAAACAACTGCTGCTACCAGTAATACAGCAAACAGAGGCTACACAAAGTTCACCCTACAGATGGTGAAACATGAACAGTGCACATCCCAGACCAACAATGGGAAGCCCAGATTAAAACTAGAGACGCACCCACACACATAACGTTAGCATAAAAAGTAACGTTAGCATATATGACACTCCTACTGTTGGCCTATTGCTAAAGGTAAGAGCACAGAATCCACTTCAGTCTGGATATTATATTAGTAATGTCAACATTTATGAAAATCCTTTCATAAATGTTCATAAAAAGTTTACCCTGAAAATATACCAGATGCTAGACATATTAGTGTTTACAGGCAAAGCTTCACTCACACCAAACTGTGTCAATACATGTGATATGCTTTATCACCCACAAAGGATAAAAATAAATTCCTACCAACTGTTTGTGATTTTTCTCTGAAATATTACAAGAATAACAACATGATGCATTCTCTATCCAAATCCATCAGTCTGCCACCTCTATCAGTTGTCACCAAGTAACACTGATGACAAGCATTGATCACAGAGCCTAACAAACCTTTGCAATATTCATTAAACAGCCATAAACAAAGTCGGAGCCTTACCTTTAAACAGGCATGTCTTCCATGCCCATTTCTGTGCAAAACGTCTTGTTATAATTTAGGGTTCTGGCCAGATCATTAAATGCTAATATCTAATTACGCTCTCTGAGCTAACAGAGAGGATTCGTTCTTTGGTTAAGAACATTTCTCATGCAGTATTCTAGAGGTTTGTGCAGTTTGAGGCAAAAAACCCCCAACTGATCTCATAAATTGTGAGTCATTCTGGTTTGTTTTCTTCCCCCTACTCCCAGTATCCATAGCAACAGTACTTGTTTCTGCTTGTTAAATTAAGCTAAATCTTAAGGTGTGTTCAGATAAACATGAAGCAAATTGTAGAGATGGTAAGTTAGATGCAAGTAGGTGCAAATTTACGTCAGACTTCGGAAACCGAGGTGAAGACGAGTCCACAGGAGTTTCAACTTGAGCAAAAACGTGCTCGTCCTGAGGCTGTATGACTTCATAAGCATGCAGAGACAATAAGAAAGAGGATAGAAAATAGAGTAAAACAACAGAGCGAACTGAACGCACTGTTGAGTTTTCCGTTTTCACATGAACACACGCATCCACTCTCCACATCCACATGGTCAGTGTTCGTTGCTACCAAGCTACAGCTAGACTTCATGCAACACATTGAGCAAACCTTTACTGGAGAACAAACTTTAAAAAGTTCATTACAATTTGAACTTTCTACCTGTGGTAAGTGGCCATGGTACATGAAAAGATGTAGAAAATAACAGACTCAGTGGAGGAAATGTGTCCCATGATCTGCCTTAACTCTTATTTTTGTAGATCAGAACTCATCATCATTTATTATCACTGAAACAGGGTTGTGTTGTATTCTTGTGAGGGAATTTGATACATGTTGCATCTTTAGTTACCTCAGAGGCCAGTGAAGTTCACATTCATGCTGATTGTTTGCTGTTTTAGCTAAATGAAGTGAAACTGGAACTTTCCAGGTTCTGCTCCAGAAGTAGGAAAACCTCATTCAAACTCACATTGACGTTTGTTACAACACAAATGACCAAAATTCGCCCTCAAAGCATAACCTTACTCAACCACAATATGTATAGCTCACTCCATGTCTAAAAAAGGAAGGCAATATTTTAAAGACTATATCATTTTTTAGAAATATTTTATTCTGAGTGTCTTTGATTGTCATTATATTCTTATAAGACCTAGACCATTGCAGGTGAAATGTCGCCAGCGTCACAGAATGAGACAAGTTCATTAGAGAGCTGGTGGCCGCTGCAAGCTCAAACTTGTCTGTACCAGCAGAATAGTGAGGGTTGAATGGTGTCATTGTATTTTTAACAGTAGAGATTTAAAAGTTTGGCAGATGACATTAGAAGACAGCTTTGGTGGACAATATGAATATGGAAGACACTAACTAACACTTCTGGTAAATTTTATGTACACAAATCAAAAATCATGAAGGTTCCAACTTCTAATAGTAAGCGCTGTAGTGAAGCCAATTTATCTTAGAATATAGAAAGCAATTCCCTGGAATATATTAATTGTTTCTGAAATACAGATAAAAGAAAAGCTTAATAAGAGAGATTTTATTGAGTCACAGAAGCTAGTGGATCAGAGGCTAGCCTGGAGGTGAAGTCAGGACTTCTATTAAACAGCAGCAATAAAGTTATTCAGTCTGTTCCATGCTTATTTCTACATAAATGATATCTTACATTTGGTCTATGACACTCATTGCACATTTGAAGCAACACAATTGGCTACTAGAAGTCTTGGAGAAAACGCATACAGTATTTCTCAAAATATATCATTCATAAGACATCCATGATGTAACCTGTATCATAAAAACAAATATCCCTTGACTTTGAAAGCTTCATTAAATCAGACCAGCTGTATTTTCAATTTATGTTGATTGAGCCTGTGTACTATTGTCCTGGCTTCACCATTTGTTGCAGCAGACTTAAATTAACAATGTATGGAGCACTTTGTGAGTAATGCTACAAAGTACAATGTTTCATTTATGAGCTGTATAACACAATAGCAAAGAGATCCACATTTTATTAAAATTTAATTAAGACAAACGATCTAAGAGGGCATCCCATCTCTTAGGTGGCTCTAAAATCACATGACAAGCTGGACACAACTGCTGAGGACCGAGAGGAGACACAGGGAGAAGAAGGACATGATGGCAAACAGAAAATAAACGACAATTAATATGTGGATTTCCCACTGAGTTACACATATAGACAGCTAAAACAAAAACAGAAGTGGTTGTAACAGTTGAGTGTAAGGCAACATCCCACTGGAGGACGGTGTGATTTATTATGGGTTGACTTTATTGAGAAAAGGTTAGCAACATGTCATTAATGAGATTTCACAGTGCCACAGTAAATCCTACATTATTGTTGCCTGTTTGTTTATACTTTAGTCATGACTTTATGTTGATCATCAGTTGCTTGAATCATGTGAATGTCCCGTAACTGTGACAGGCTTGTGATGTCACGTGATGTAAGTGCAGCTGCCCAGTATCTCAGAAATACTGCATGTCCATGTTGAACAATTCTGCACTTCACAATATGCGTCCAATTCCAATGCAGGAAGTGGTGTGTCCTTTATGCAGTAAGGCAGAAAGTCAGGTGTGAAGGTCAAGGAGGTTGCTGAGCTTGTAGTACATCTGACTTTTATTCAGGAGACCAGAGTTTGCATCTGGTTAAAGACCTGCAACGTTAACTACGATCTTTCCCTAATCCTAAAGACTCTTACCACTTAACCTGGATGGTTAGACCTCTGAAGACCCATACTGGTAATTACATGAGGTCACCAAACACAAGATAACAACAGGAATGATAAAAGTTAGGTGCATCTAAAGAGCGAGAGAGCTGTCAGTCAAGCACATTTTGTTTACACCAATAGTGTCGTGAAAATAAGTGAAAACACCTGCGCGGGTGGACAGTAGAGCCTTCAACCAAAGTGTTGTTGACACCTTGAACCTTGAAGGATAATTCCAGATTAATTCAACTGGGTTTATTTCCCATATATGTGGCCACTGTGATGCTATGGGTCATGCTAAAAGTTTGCGCCCTCCAGCTCTGTTTATTGAGATTTAGGGGAAACGAGGACTCGCACAAAACCAAAGTATATTGAGGCAAGCTTCACGAGCCGCAGCTTTCCAAATAAACATGATTTGAACATAAATCATTTCAAAAGTTTGTCTTTGAGTCTGACCGAAACTAAACACAGAAAGCAGCCACCTGGAACAGCCAAATCATGTTCATTTGGCCTGATAAATGTTGTTTCCCAATATCTCTTCAACGGAGCTGGTGAGTGCAATGTTAGGATGATCCACAGAGCCATAAAAGCCACATTTATGGGAAATATGCGAGGTTGGAATATCCTTCAACCATATCTTAACCATGATTAATATGCCATAACTTTCATGAAGCATAGTTGCCATGCGCAGATAATGTAGGAATGCAAGAATTTTAAAAACACCGGACATAAAAAAAAAAAACGCTCACTGAACATAATCCAAAGTTTTGCAGAATCACCTAAAACAGACATTCTTGTTTGGCAATAGGGTCGAAGTGTAGGTGCATTTTCGTCCAGGATTCATTACTTTCTGCCCTGCCCAGGATTTTAACTAATTCAAGAAAACATGTCTAAACTAATTATGTTCAAGGCTAAACGGGGTCTTGCTCCAAACTACATTTCTGAATTCTTTACCCCTTATGAACCAAATTGTAGCCTGAGGTCTTCTGGCAAGGATCGTTTGGCTACTCCTAGATCAATGTTGGTGATATAGGTGACAGAGCCTTCGCTCTGAAGGCTCCCTGACCTTGGAATGCCTTGCCAGAGGAACTTAGCCTCGTCACTTCAGTGTCAACCTTCAAGTCCCTTCTTGAAACACACTTGTACAGACAGGCATTTTCATCTTCACTATCTGCAGCCTGCTGTTACCTTCTGTCATATATTGTGCTGAGCTGAACTTATATCTACTGTCCCTGTATTTGAATGTTTTGTTTTTTCCCCTTATGTTCAGTTTGTTCATTTTAGTGTATTTTACCATGTTTTATTTACTCTCATCTTTTGATCCTTTGCTCTGTGAAACACTTTGTAACTTTGTAACACTTTGTGTGTTATTATCTATATTTAAGTAGAAGACACCAGCAAAGTTTTCATGTGTTTCAGATATCAGAGACATACACTTGGTTGGTGTCTCATGGAGTTTAAGGCAGGTCAGATTCTGGATACATGGGGCGTGATATAGTTATGTTTAATGAGACAAAATATTATGTGCATATATTCACTATGAGGAAGCAGCTCTGAACATGACACGACTCACATTAGTAGAAAATCACATTCCCGCAACCCTTGACTAAAGAAGTCTAATGTCAACACTTCCCAAGAAGAAAATCACGTCATTTATTTTCCTGTCAGTCATACCTGACTAGAGTGCTGTCAATCACCAGAGAGCCATGAACACACTGCTCTGCTACATACCAATAGGATCAGAAACAGTCACATTTTCAAGAGTTACTGCACCCAGGTTGTCAGCAACACATTTTTCATGCGAGAGATTTTGGCCTTTTGGAGCCTTTTGGATATAATCCAGCCTTCAGCATGCTGCTTTAGGACAAGAGGTCTGAGATCGTAACACCATGTGGGATCCTTATGCATTGTTTAAGATACTGCAGCTGGAAGACTGACTGAAGAGCTAGAAACATTTACAGCAAGAAGTAAAGCAACCTATTCAGTGCAGCATCACGCAAGAACAATGTAAAGTTTCATATCATTTCTGCCAGATATTTTAAAAGAAACACACACACATTTCATATCTGGAAAACTTGTCAAATGGAACAATGGTTATGTTATGTATGCAGTCATTAGAGGTTCTGTAGAAAAGAGGGAGATTGATGGACTTGTGTAGCCCTGTGTGGTCTGTGCTGCCGGGTCATACCAAGACGAGCTCCTTACAGTGCTTTCCCCTGGGCAAGCGAGAGTATTGGTCTAAGTTCAGATATAACTTCATTTTCTATGTGGATGAAATGCACCTTAAGGGCAGAGACGGTGGGTGGAGGAGAGGAAGGGGTTGGGCAGAAACTGTGTTTCGAGCACACACACACACACACACACACACCACACACATGATTGTTGAGAGTCAGAGGCTAGAGCATAAAAGAAATCCATTGTGGCTGTGGAGCCTGACTGCTGACAGAAATTAAATTGTGTCCACTGACTTTTCATATAACAACCCAAGGTGTGTGTCAATAGTGCCAGAGCCACAATACCATTACCGAGCCGGCAAAAAAGCTGTTTTGTTTTCACTCCAAATGTCAACCTCTCAGTTTCCTTTATCTCCCTCTCTCAAGAGCAATAAAGCAAAAACATCAAAATTTCAACTGAGAAACATCACTTAAGAGTAATCAACATAACAGCTTGTGTATTTACATTGAGTACTTAATAATAAAGCTTCCTGTATGTAGTTTGTATTTTTAGTTTTTGTAGTTTGAGTGTTTTCAAATTTGCATTGTTTAGTTTGATGGAATCAGATTCTTGTTTGTTATCCCCCTTGGTACAATTTGTTTTGATCTAAACACAGCAATCGTTGTCAGGTTTGGATCAAAACAACCGTATAGAGAAACCCTTCAGAGGAAGTGGTTTCGGCCTGGTCTCAAAGGAAAATTGTGGAGCAGTTTGTGGTGGAAATGTGATCCGACCTTGATCTGACTACAAGGTGCACTCTGCAAGTTTTAGTTAAACGTTGAGAGATATGGAACAAAATAAAAAGCTGGAAGCAGCTAGCTGGAGAATGATTTGAGGTCTGACCTGAACTAAGCAACGAAATATGTTGCCCTCTTAATATTTAGGTGGATAAGACCTTCTTCAGAACCTTCCCTCATGTTTACATTTTTCGCTCCTGCCCTAGACAAATCTCTTTATACATAGATTTTAGTAATGCAAATTTTTTTCTATGTAAAAAGACGACAAGATGCGAATTGTCATATTATTGATTAAAATGCGTAGCTCTCAGTACAGCTATTACAGTAAAACCCGTCCAATAAGAAGCATGTTTTGGACATTTGAGATGATGCACAAATTTGATTTGAATGACTGGTGATGTAGAAATACAGAAGTATCTGTATGTCTGCTTATTTTTCACAGGGTTGCCCGCAAACTTTCAAGCCTCACATGATGTTTTTCTGCACCTTTTCACCTTTCTAGAAATCTAAATCAACATATAAGTTTACACTTCACATGCCTGTACACTATAAGTTTGTTAAACCTAGTTTCTAATAATAAAGAGTCCATTTTCAAACATAGTGCTGTTTTATGTTTTTGTGTTGTGTTAGTTCTAGATATCTAAGTTAGAAAGTTAGCTAACTAATCTTGTTGTTGGAAATAAAAGATGACATAAATGTGCATATCACATAAAGCAGAAAACAGCATTCTGTGATGAATTTAGTATTACAGTGAGGTAATGTCATCATGTCATCATAAAATTAAAATGTAACAGTGAATCCTCTCAGTCCATAATTTGTTTGGCTGCCCTGCAAACAGATACACGAGTTGCTTTTCTTCTGTTGCACTTAAAGGTGTGTTTGACCTGTTATTAAAGTGCACTTACCACCACCACTGATCTCACCAAATCAACCAGAACTGAAATCTTAAAGGCAGTGTTGTGGCGTAACTAGTTACATGTCATGGTGTTATGTAACTAAATTACAAAATAAGTAAAATTGTAATTAATTACAGTTACTGAGAAAAAAATATGTAATTAAATTACAGTTACTAATTAAAATGTTGGTGATTACAAAGGGGTTACATCCCAATATATTCTTTTCAGTAAAAAGCTTATATGTAAAATATAAGCATTCTATTGCTTTGTATCTTTTCACAGTGACTTCTTTTGGCATATTTCTGGACAACGTGGGTCAGCAAAGCTGTTGAGACAGATTTGAGTGCAACACCATCAAGGGTCGGATGTCTTGCAAGGAGCTGTCGCTACGGCTAGACAGGCTCAATTCATTTCCATTCAAATTTTGAGCGTCGTTTTTGATCAGTTCTCTTGTTTGAATTTGCACTGCTTCTCGTCTGCCACTCAAATCAATGCGCATTGCTCTACGCAACCTGAGTCTACCATTACTGTGACCAGCAGACCACATCAGGGCGGGTGGCCATGTTGGCAGACAAGAACGCCTTTCAGTGCTGGAAATGAGGTTAACAGTGAGGTTTACACTGCCTGGTTTAAATGTATGTTTTCAGGACTTTTCTGCTTTATTGCCCAGTTTAAAACATTTGTTAGAAAAGTAAACAAAAAGTAATCCAATGTAATAAGTCACATTACTTTGATGAAGTAATTAAAATAGTCACATAACTTATGACATTTTTAACAGGGTAAGTAGTAATCTGTAACCTTCCCAACACTGCTTAAAGGTTTATAGTTTTAAAAGAAGTCATTGTAATGGACACTGAAATGGAAAGAAGGGACAGAGTTGAGGACAGTAATGTTGGCTGCATTGTATGGTTGAGGTTACTGTTAATGGAGAGACTGGTGTCTGTCTCTTTGACGAAGGATTTCTCCCAGTTCTATAAATGTTTATGCCAATGGTCAGACTAAAGGAAAACCTTTGCTCTTTGATTATAACAACAAAACTTTGCATTCAAAACATGCTACATGTTTTACGCGGCTGAAATAACTGCCATCAAACTCCATTGTACCTGTATTAGATGCAGTGTATTTATATGCAACACAATCAGTTGTATTATCACAGCTTTTTTTCATTTAGTATGATGTATAAGTATAATCTTTCATCAACAAATCTCCATTTTCTTAATGAGAAATGAAATAATTATATGCAATTCATTCTATTTGAATATGTAAAGTTATTCTTCCTAGTAGAAGGTTAACAGCTGCACTTTTATATATAAAAACACTGCACAGCTGTTTTCACAATTTTATCCACATCACTCAAACCACCATATACCATTGTAGGTCTGTTTTTTTCAAATATATCTGTACAGCCTGCACAGTGAAATTTTGATTCAACAAGACAAGATAGTCACAAAATTCCCAGCTCACTCTTAGTCTCCACTGGATTGAATCTTCAGAGACAGATACAGTGCTCAAAGGAATATCAGATTGACAGATTGATACATGAGGATGTCGGACGTGTTGATCGTAGCAATCTGTATGAAACACAGGCCAGAGCAGCAAAGAGAAATTACTTATTTTTTTGATGCATGGATCCCGCTGTTGAACCTAGTTCATGGAAAGTTCAGTTGAGCAGCAGGCTCTGTCATGGTCCTATTGAATAGATTCACTCTCCACTATCTCTCTGGCAGGCCGAGGGTAATGGATGAGGTGCAAGGTTCCAACAAAAAGCACATCTGCATCCACACGATAAAGTGTTTCACAAAGGAGAGGCAGGTTTCTTTGAACAAGGACCCTCTTGGAGTTTCCCACACATGGTCTTCATAAACAGTTGAGGTCCACAAGTAACCAAAATGTTACTCTTTTGAAGGTAGACTGTTGAAAATATACAACTTAAAAAAACAATGTTATCTGGGTATTACAATGCAGATAAAAAGTCTCACCATACTGCAAACAGATGCTCACAAAGACACATACTGACCACAGCACTGCCTGAGTTAATGATAACATGTGACCGATAATTTTCTAATGGTGGTGTTGCTGTAAACTGTTCTGAGATGTGTTTCCTCTTTGCCTTTGGTCTGAGGCTGAGCACATGTCGTTGCTCAGGGTAGACTGTATTGTGTAATTGACTGGCTGGCCCTGAGGCAACTGGAGATGTTAGGCATCTCTGTTGTCACACCTCAGTGCCTCACAGTTGGCAAGGCTGGGCTTGCCACAAATCACACTCCACTGACAGCCACGCTCTTCTTTTGCAGCTCCCATCCTGAGGAACTGCAGCAACAGCAACAAAAGGGCCTGGAAGCCAAGGACAGCACATTTGAATATTACTCAGCATCAAAAATTCACCGCAGCTCCATCTGCAAATAAGGACCAGCCAGTTCTGATCAGAGAACTGTGAGCACATGGTGGAGGTATTTATCCTGCCTGTAACCTTAGAAATGTATGGGAACCTCTGCTCCAGCAAATGGGAAGGTCTGGCGGGGGAAAATGTATTGTCTGGGCACTCCAGAGAGAGAACAGATGGGGACGTGCTCCTGTTGTTGGGCCAACAGGACACTTGAACGGGCAGATTGCACATTTACATTTACGCCTCAGAACTGGAGACACTATGAGCCAGAGATTTGTACAGAGTAGCATGCATCATTGCAGCCAACATATATAGCCTAGCGCGATGGCAGCAGATAGCTGTCAGTGCATTACCTATTCATCAACGAAAGCATGAAACAAATCAAAATTGGAAAGGTAGTATAAGATTTGTGATGATATTAATCATTACTTACAAACCACACAACTCAAAATTATCTTAATGAAATCAGTTGTTCCATGTGAGCCAGACAAAATGCAGGGAAGACACGGAGATAACAATTGCCGGTGTTGTTTCTGGGGGCACAAATGTATTCAGATTATGCCTGGTGGTCAGAGTGCATCCCAAAATCCTCTATTTTGATTTTACCCCATCTATCATTATTCTCTTTGGCAAACACAATGCCATTGGTTCCCAGAAGAATTATTGGGCAGCACTGCAGAAGACAAACAATTTACTGGCACTTTGCCTCACTGAACAGCACTGTCAGCCTGCCAGGAACCATCCATTTTAAGCAATACATGCTTTAGTCACCAAGCTGCACATTTCTTGGACACAATAACTCACAGTATTCATAGAACCATTTAAGTTATGCCAACTACTTAAAATAATAGAAGCTATTCAAACACTGGGAATGTGTAGTCTCATCACACAGATGTCTGATTCCATTTTATGCTTAATGAATTTAGATAAACAAATATAACATAGATCAAATCAGCAGCCAAGATGTGCCGGAAAAATACCATTGCCCTCCACACCTACAGTATATTCAATATATTGTGCTCTAAACTGCCTCACCTTTTAAAGAGGGAGAGCAGATAAGATTCTTCTTGGCAGGCTTTTCTGCATTAACTCCCTCTCCTACCAGAGTGTAAATTAAGTGGGGAGCTAGTGCAGTGTGCCGAAGCAGGAATGTGGGCCTGAGGCAAGCGGAGCAGAGCAGCGGGATGCTCCAGGGGAGCCGGAGGCCACATTATGCTGCAGCAGGGCCAGAGAGCTGAGTGTCTGACAGCCCTGCGCCCTCAGTGGACACACCAGGACCACTGCCACCATATTCTCAGGACATTTACATTATTCAAAGATAAATGCATTGTCAATTTTGTGTCTCCGAACACTAGATATGGGTGCCGCTTCACTCCTCCCGCAGCCAAAGGTGGGCTCACCTCCGCCCGCTGCAAGACACACTACAAATGAAATCAAATGTCTTTCTCAATGGTGCAGAATTACTTAACCCTGCACGCTGCCACTGTGCTCTTGGATTTTTAGATTGTAATGCAGAGGCCTGTAGGAAGGGAGAACAATAGAGGTAGTAGATGTGTCCTTGTATTTAGGTAGTTTGTATCACATTGTGGCCGAGCACATTGAGATTTAACTCTTCGAATGAGGATGTGAATAGAGATAGCATCCACAGCATGTTGTCCTTACATTATGGAACATTAATTTCCATTGAAGCCAGAAATCAGATTACCAAAAGTGTATTCTTTCAAGTCACATCAGCCAGAACCCACCCTGTTGTGTGAATAGAAGACTTGAAAAGGCCACTTGGTAAAAAAAATACACTTCATGCTTTATATACTTCAAGGAAATTCCCTCAACCTTCTGTTTACCTCACTCAACCGTCTACATGAAATCTGAAACTCAGAGGAGCTGTCTAAAGAAGACAGAATGATGAGACAAAGTGAGGTCATGTGGTTACTGCATTCACATTTATACTGTATCAAGTTGTTAAACCACACAAAACATGTCAGACTTGATCTAGATGTTGCAGGGGGCCTACAGAAAGAGTCAAAGCCAAAGATGAATAATGATACATTTTAAGGTTTTACAATAGCTTGTAGTGGCTCATATTGAATAGCGTTGTGTTTTATTATTGTCACGTGTGCTCAAGACACCATGAGCTCAAGTAACAGAAAAGACAAATAGCTACTTCTTTCATATGGTTCTTTTCATTGTTAACAAATCCCATGAAAATACTAAAACCAACAATGAATTGAACCAGTTAGCAAGTATTGTGTGTGTATCCAAAGCCTGATGTGGTTTATTCCTCTGTGCCGTAGATCTCCATTGTTGTCCAAAGACTCACAGGCACAGTAGTTTATGTTGAGTCGATCCTGCATGCATCATACTGTTACCATAAATACTTTTACATATTTTCCTGTATCTGAAAATAGTCCCCAACTGATTAACAGCACATTTTAAAGCACATTTAAATCACTCAGCATCAACAAATGCACTATTTACTCTTGTTAAAGTAAGTTTTACCAAAGACCAGAGTGCCCGGCTGTTTTAGGAAACTACTTAATCTTTAAAAATCTTTTAAATCTTTAAAATATTTGTGATGTGTTTTATAAAGATTTACTTCTTATTAAAGAATGAATGGGCTTGAGGCTGAGAGCCTGAAACAGAGCAGAGCAGTTGGAAAATTTTGAGAGATGGACTTTTGTATTGCTGGTTTTGGTCTCATCATGAATGTTTTTTTGACAATAACAAAAATATATCACCAGCCTTACCCTTTAAATTAGATTTCTCTTTATTTGAATGCCTCACACTCCAAGTCAGCCTTAATATTTCAGACTTCATTCTTAAGACCCCCAATGAAGGAGGCTCCGGTTTCAATGCTTACTGTTGACTGTAAAAGAAAAGTTATATGAATGTTGAAACTTACTTCCTTGGATGAATTGTTAACTTTAATACTGAAACGTATAAATACAGTTATTCATTCAACAATCCATCTCTCATATCTAAAAGTCACAGACTATTTTACTGAAATAATGTGTCTACTATTACAAATGAAAACCACACAGGATCATTCTTTATCCAGCAGACAGATTAAATTCCAAACCCTGTTACTGTAATAGGCACACTTGTAGCTTGCCATGAATTAGAGCTCTAATTATATTAGGTACTATTTTAAACAAAATAACACATTTCTTATGATCCATAGGTGTAATTTATAGCAAAGCCAGGTTCATTTTCCTGGGCAATCAATTTCGTGGTGTAGCAGAAGACTAATATAATTATGTAAAGCGCTGAGAGCTGAGTATCGCGGTGAGCACAGAAGGGTTTTTCGAAGATAAATGAAGATGCAATTTATTCACTCATAATTTCATACAGAAAAGGCTGTGAAATAAATCCATATGAGCATCAGAAAAGGGTAGAGGCACTAATACTTTTTGATATAGACTACCAGAGCATTGTAGTCAAGGCTCGGGTAATGTATGAGTTACTTCAGGTTTCCTCACCATCAGTGAGCTATCTTTCACACAAGGAAGGAGGAGAAGAGCCTTTTGGCCAAGCCCTCTAAATCATACCCAGAGGAGTGAGTCATTTATTATAGTTACAATTATATCAATATCACTAACACATAAGAGCTGCGATAAATCCACGCCCATCAGTTTCTGTGACAACATGCATGATCAATGTAGGGGGGCTCCTCAGGCAGAGTTAGCAGTTTGGCTGCAGGTTTCTCACAAGTGTCTTATGAATCAGCAAACTTATTATCTCACAGCAGGAGTTTGATGTATTCAGACCCAGATTTTCAGTCTCACATCAGTTTCTCATCTTTTCTTACATTTCGCATGTCCTTATTGAAAACACTAACCCATAACCCTATACTGTTATGGCATACTGAGTACAACGAGGACCACCTACGCTTTACTGGAAATCCATTACAGTCAGCTGCAGAGGCCAGTTGCAGGAGAACAGAAGCTGACAGGGTAAAGAATTACTTTTAAGCCTTTAGGTGCTTCAGATGATGCAAAACGGACAGCAACCCCACATCAGTCAGTTGGACTGTAACTGAGAGGAAGGCATCAAGTGCTGCAGTTTTAGGTGTCTTACTGCAGGCTCTTCACCCTGATACTTTAAATCCACCTATACAAACATGTAAGAAATGCTTTATAACACACTATAACGTAGCTGTAAGCACATTTAAGTGTTTATGAATGTACTTATTTCTCCTGTTGGCACCAATAGGGAGGCTGCATAAACAGTTGAATGACATTATAGAAAAACACTGTTGTAATAATATAAAATGTCTTCTTAGGAGATGTTATAATGGTTGACGCAATTGTTGACTAATAAACACTTAAAGTGTCCTTATATCTGCTTATAACTACATTATAGTGTTGTGATTTTTAATTAAATTAAATTCAATGTTTTCAACTGCTTAGAAATACTAAATAGGGAGTCTTGAAATAAAGTGTTACCATTTATTTAGTGATGATTTCACTTTGGTGGGAGTGTGTGGACTAACTGTTGAATATCACACCCAGAGAAGGACAAATGTGTCTTACTGCAACCATGAGAATTCACATCCCTGTATTACTTGTGTGGTCTGAGGTAGAAATACAGTGTAGACTTTATGAGTTGGCAAACAACACAGATGCCCCCGCCATGAACAGAGTGTCTGCCTCCTCTTCTCCTTCACCTACTCAGAGTGTGCTGAATCCTTAATGACAGCCGAGGCCAGAGAACAGCAAAGACTTCTGACAATGCTGTCCTCCAACATTCACATCCTCCGTCACTGTTTACAGATGGTCAGGGAGAGTGATACAGATCACTTCCTCCTTATGTCTGATACCAAATGCTTTCTAAACATCACTACAGACCTCCCCATGGTAAAACTGAGAGGAATTTAATCATTTCCATCAGTTAAATTGCCTGAGACAAAAACTGAGACCTTTTTACATCAAGAAAATGTGCTCTGTGTCAGTGTGTGGACTAGTGTGAGGGGGAGGGTGGCTCCTATTTCACAAGTGAAAACACTAAAGCTGTTGCTCTCCTGTATTTTATGTGAAAAAGAAAAATGGTGAGTAAATGAGCATCAGATCAAAACACAAACATTTCAAAACATGTCTTTTATTTGGAAAAATATAGATCTATTAGTCATCGATATATTTTCGATTTGGTATAAGAATACATTACATTAACATTCAATGAGGTCACTGGCATTTTGATTTAGCAATATAAAATATTACATAATGGCATAAAAATAAAAAAATCAATCAATCAAAAATAGGATGTTCAAATGCACTTAAACACAAGATTGAGTTCATATTCAATTTGTTTTGTTGTTGAGATATGACATAAATAAACAGGTAAATAAACTTACACATGTCCTAAGCAGTGTCTGGTAGCCTAATTTCCCTTCACTTAAAGGACTTAAAATGAATTTCCCTCAGTCTGCATCCTACAATATACATCACTTAAGCCATTGGTTATTGATTAGCAGCTGTGATTTACAGTAGTTTCACTTCTGCAAACATTACAGTCACAGGTCATCAACAACAATAAATCCTGCATTTTCCAATCACAAGTAAGGTTTTTTATCATGGTTTTCAGCCTCATGGACAAAAGAAACAAACTACTACTCTGTTACAGAAAATAAATGACACGCAGTTGAGGGATGCTGTGATAAAAGCAAAGCAGACCTTCAGGCCCCCCTTTTTTTTCTTTCACGTCTTCTGCTCCTTTCTTCAGCTCTGAAAGCATTTTAAATTGCGGGCCAGCCCTTTTAGTTCTAGTCAGGTTTTTGGTTGAGATGAAAATCCTCTCCCAGTGCTTTGTGGAGTAATTCACTCTTGATCCGATGCTTGATAATCCACAATCAGCTCATTCGCCGCCAATAAAGCGGAACAGGAGCTATTAAATAAAATGAGTCATTTCTTACTGATTTTAGGATCATTTCTTCTTCTGCGGCGTTTCCACAACTGCGACTCCCTCTTGTCTCTCGAGCCAACGCACGTTGAAAAAAAAACAAAACAAAAGCCCTCTTGGGATGGAGATGGATGCTGCTTACACTCTGAGGAATCATCGCGATATGTTCTGCCAGTGCCGACGTACGGAACAACTTTCTTCGAGGATTGCTCAATAATTATGCAGTGAGAATGTATGTTTCCGCCTGCATCCTATAACCAAATAAGTATTATAAGCAGCTATGACTCTTTTATTCTACTTCTAACACTTCCCCAGAGGTCCCTGCTGTAAGATCTCTTCCCATCATACTAAACACCACCAACAACAAAAACAACAACATTAAAAACACCTATAAAAATGTTAAATTAAAAAAATACAGTTGTCTCCAGGTGGTGGTCCTATGCAGAGATGGCTTGATGGCTGTTAGCACCTCTTGTTCTCATTAATAGTTAGCCTACAGTAGGGCTACTTCCCCATATGTAATTATTACCCTCCACTGAGCAGGCGTGGTCTGCTCTGCTTTTATCCAATCAGGAGCACAAAATGAGCTGCCAGCTACACTGTCTGCTCCTCAACAAAAGCTTCTCCTGGTTCAAGTGTTAGCTGCTTTTTGTTTGTTGCTATGATTAATACATTTGAATAAAGTGCACATCATTAACTTAAGTACAGCCCGTTGATTATCAGTAACACACACGATCAAATTTTGTTTTGTTCACATGCAACAAACAATTAAAATTGATGTACAAACTTTGGTCTCATATTTTGGTTTCCCCGCCAGATATTACTTTATAAAGTAGAATTTTTTATTTTTTATTTTTATTTTTTCAAAAACAGATCAAAGGAACTATGCTCCTGCTATTTCTAATTGAGGTGAAACTTCATCTTGCATGACAGATTGTTGAAATTGATCTCAGCTTCACTCATATAAACAGTTGCAGAGTCAGAGGACGTAAAATCTGAAACTCCATTTGCTCCAAATGATGCTTCATGAGTGAAATGTTGACTTTTACCTCCCAGCATGATGATGGAAAGGATGTTATCAGGACTAAGAGTTGATCATTGCAAAGGTCCAAATTAATGAATAATTTATTTGCATATTCAAAGTGAAAGTTCAGGTCATCTCATATCAGGGAGATATTTTATTAGATGAAACAGTATAACTGCATCTTCATTTGAATCAGATGGCTTTTAATGAAACATATAGAAAATTAAGCAGATCACAATATATTTGGTGAATACTTGACTTAAGATTCCGTTTTGTTTTGATTGGAAAAAAAATCATTTTCGTTCAACTTTGCAAATACTATGTCATGAGAAGTATTTTCGGGGTTCAGTTAAATGACTTGTGCGGTGCAGAAAGCTGCAGTGGGGGGAGATGAAAGAAAGAGCTCACCCAGGGTTAAAATGGCCGCCATCCACTGAACACTGAGATGATTTGTAGCCTATTGTAACAGCCCTCAGCCAATCTAATGAATGGAGGATGGATTTAATTGCGAAATAAACCTAAACACGGTTATTGAAGGATTTTGGATCATACCTGCGTGGTGAATCACATTCACATCCCTGGTTGTATGTGTGTGAAACTTTTTGGGGACCACTGTGTGTGAGACCTGCACGGATTTAAAGTCACTGATGATGTCTTTGACACCAGTTTCATTTCCCTTGACGCGCTCTTCAATCTGAGGATATGATCATCTTAGAAAATGTGAACAAAGTAGGGTGGGTTTTTTTGTGGTCTCCCCCTCATTTAAAGACTGGCCTGCTCGGTTTGAAATGTGTTACTTGGATTTGGAATGCAAATGCTTTGTTCACAAGGAGGAGGAATCAGCGAGGAGTCTGAAAGCGACGAGTTTTTGATTAATGAGCTTTGAAATGGCTCTCCAGGAGCAATAAAGGATGAACTGCTCTCTCTCTCTCTCTCTCTCTCTCTCTCTCTCTCTCTCCCTCTCTTTCTCTCTCTTACACACACGCACACACACACACGCACACACATCCATGGTTGCATCATTTCCAATGTCAAAGTGGCACCGTGTTTTTATTTTCTCTTTTCTGTTTTATTGCCACCAATCTGCCTTACCCATCAAAGGATGGATATATGTTTGTACCTCCACTCCCGCCAATTTATGAAAAATCATTTTGAAGATCACTCCCACTGTGTGTTAATCAATTAGACAGATAGTGATTAGGCTTTGGTCTATAGGAAAATGGAGCTTATTCCCTTCAGTCCCAGCAGATAGGAAGGTAATCATGTGGCCGAGTCTAAAAACTGCTAAGTGACATGTGGAAGATGCAATAAAGCCCATAGACTCACTTCCCTCATACCAATAAAACATCAATAATCTCCAGAGCTGAAATGCACTTTGCATTGGAGGCATAGAGCCGTCTGATGACTTTTAGATATCCTGGTGTCTAATTATTGATTGGCTCTCCCTGTTTGGACCGTACAGTAGAGCTGTGAGTCAATAATCCTCCTCGGCACTGTTACCTGACAGTTTCATTGGGAGCAGAAACTAAACGAGGAATTGAAATGATCAGAAGCTGCAGGATTGTCAGAGTTCCCTCCTGCTGCAGGGTGTTTGGTTTTTTTTTCCTACAAAAATCAACAAAATGCAATAGAAAATGCAAGTTTGAGCACTTTATTTACAAAATGTTAAACACAATAAAATATAACATTTCAATATCATTAGGGTTTCATAAATTTATGGATATCCAACCGAGTGGAATAACAATGGAAGACAAATAAAAAATAGCAATGGACTACACGAAATGACATGCTGGTGTGTATAATATTTGATACTTCGATAGTCTACGTTTTGCTTAAGGTTTGACACAAGATTAACCATGGACACATAGTGGTGTTTATACACTATAAAATGCCCCATTTATCCCAGATTTACAATTAAAAATGCTCCTTTTCAACAATACACTGCGAGTCATAGCATTTTCAAACCCTGTTTGCCAACACTTCCAAGTGCACTGATCTGTCCAATCTTACAAAAAAAACCAAACTCCACACTTATAAATACTCGCATATAAACGATAAATAATGTGCAATACAAAAGTAATTAAATAATAAATAGGCTATATGCTAGTACGAAAGATTATTCAACATAATAAAAAAATAAATAAATAGGATGCTCGTGAGGAAAATGAGATCCTGACAAACAGACGAAAATTTGCCTAAAAGTCCTTCTCTCTAAAGATGAGCTTCTACTTTCGTGATCTACAAGACTTACCTTCAAGTAACGGCATGAAATATTCAGTCAAAACTGCGCATTGCACTTGATAAAAAAACAAAAAATAAAAACGGAACAACTGACAACCAGGCTAGTCTGCCTCTGCGCATCCCCAAATATTCAAGAGAAATGGACAAAGCTGTATTATTTAGAAAATAATTACACAATAGCATTAATAGTAATATCAATAATACTGTAATAATACACACGACTCGCTCGGAGTGTAGTTATTAGACTAGTGAGGTAATAAAAAGAGCGCAACATAATTTTGGCACACACGCGCGCGCGCACACACACACATACAGGAACCACATATTACAAATGCGTGAGTTTAGGCGCTTCCTGAATCCTTCCCTGAGACGCTTGGTGAGAGGTGAGGTCTGTGTATGTGGGATGGGGATCACAGGGTCCATGATGGTGGTTTCCTGGGATCTGAGCGGCACAGCTGTAGTCCACACTAGTGGATGAGGGGTGGGGAAGATGGCCGAGGTTGAACATAGGGCCCGAGGCTGGCATGGAATCAACAAAATTCCCACCCACATAAACGGGGCTGCCTTGCAAATTGGCGTTGGCAAAGCCGCCGTTGCTCTGCATGCCGTGCTGTTCGTACTCGGAGCCCGGGTACCTCTTCTGTTGCGGGATGCAACCACCCAAGGGTGCCGTGTACGCGGCCAAACCGTACATGCTTTGCTGGGGTTTGGCGAATGACGGGGGCGAGGGCGCGTCATAGCTGAGGCTGTTCACGTTTTGGAGCTGGCCAGAGTATCCAATGTGATTTGGGCCACTCAGCGGCGGGCTTCTATCCGGGGAGTGTCCCAGGGGAGAGTGCGCGAGCCCTTTAGACTTCTGGTCCTTTTTGTATTTCATCCTCCTGTTTTGAAACCAGATCTTTATTTGACGCTCGGTGAGATTTAACAGATTTGCCATTTCCACTCTCCGAGGGCGACAAAGATACCGGTTAAAGTGAAACTCCTTCTCCAGCTCTACTAGTTGTGCGCTGGTGTAAGCAGTTCTGACCCGTTTGGACGCTGGTCCCGGTGGGCTCTTTTCATCACTCACCTCACCTGCAATGACAATAAACAACAGCATCTTCACGTTTATGAGCCATTTCAATACCATTATAGTCTAGCAAACTGTAAGCACAACAAAGCACAAGGCCCAAAAGCCCCCCCTCCACCCCTACTCCCACACACACACACACACACACAGCTCTCCATCATGATTACTACCTGCAGTGGTGCAGTTGTTGCTCTTCTGCTTTGAGTTCTGCCGGCTCTCCTTCATCCAGGGGAATATCTGCTTTGTGAGGACTGATGTGGTAGAACTGGAAGCGCTTCCGGATGGAGATTTCTTCTTCTGGGATGCAGAGCTGTTGGGGCTGGGAGAGGATGCGGACAGTGGAGGTGCTTGCTGCTCCACAATACTCGTTGCCTGGCTGCTGCTGCTGCTGCTGCTGCTGCTGCTGTTGCTTTGACTGCTGCTTTGCCGCATACAGTCTCCGTTCAGGTCACTGTCTTTGAGAGTTGGTGGCCGGACAGCAGAGGTCTGGATGGGACACACTGTGCCCTGGTAGTCATTCTCGATGTTAGAAGCAGGGTAGGATTGATGAGCGGGGCCATAGTTGTAAGAGTCTGGTTTGGGGTAGGTGTAGCCTCCAAAAAGTCCAGAGTTATCGTAGTATGTTGCTTTCTGCATTTTGTTAATTCAAAGCCAATAATCCAGAGCAGCTCTATCCAATGGCATGGGTGTTGTTTATTCACGTGATTGGTCTTTCCCACCGTAGCTCCAGTCTGTGACCTATAAAAGAGAAATATATCAGATTCATCTGGGCACACATGAATTAACTTCCTCAACATTACTTCAGATGACTGCGTGAGATTCAGGGTTTGAACACACAAGTTCACAATAAACCAAGAGACTCTCTTCCTCTCTGCTCTGCACAAGATTCATTCTGCTATAGTGCAACAGCGGCTATTAAATTAGAAATTACCAACTGCCTCTACACTGTCTATAACAGTGATACATGTCTCAGGCCCCAGAATCGAGCCGTGTGTGACTCATTTCTGGCACAAAACAGTTAAAGTTTAACTTACGCTAAAAAGGACCCTCTGGAAGGCTTTACGAGCCCCTCAGAAATAAGCTGAATCAGCATTTGACACACACAAACACACAATACCCTTTTCACTAATCACAAGGCCTGACAAAAGCCCGTCATGCATTGTTCCCTGTAGCAGAAATATAGCCCACCAAGGCCGAGGCGCACATGCGTTTGAATCACATGTTTACGCACACAAGAAGGCGACGCTCATCGACGCCAGGCTTCGATATTAATGTTAATATCACAAATGTAGTGGGAGTGTCTGGAATATGTGTGTGTTTGTGAGTGTGTGTGTGTGGGAGAGAGAGAGAGAGAGAGAGAGACAGAGAGAGAGAGAGAGAGAGCTGTGTTTCGTTTGGCTGGGTGGGGGTGGGAGTAATATTTGATATTTCATTAGTCTTAACTCATGTCACAACCTATATTTTGGGTTGCTAAGTCAGTATCTTCCTTCTGCCTCATTCATGAAAAAATGTACCTTAAAATATCTGCAGATATTTTAGATTAAAGCAGAAATAAACCAAATATTCTAGTGGATTATTTTATAAACAGACACATGTGATTAAAGAATATAACAGATAAAACAGCATTTTAACAAAGTTGAAACTAAAATATCAAAGGGTCTGTACTGTATGCTGGTGGCTTGAGGAGGTGCAGTCTGCGCCGTGCATAACAATTGCACCTGTCAGTGTGGACCGCGGCAAAATTTATGACCGCAAATGTTAAACGGCCTCAGAGAGGAATGAAAAGCAAAACACTCCTCAAGACACGAAGCCCTCAGAAGTGTAAAACTAAGCGTAGGAGGAAGGCAAGGGAAAGAATTTCATACTCGGCGACTTCTCTCATACAGGGGCTCGGTTTATAAATGATGCCTCGTGGCTGCGCGCGAGTCAGCAGCCAAAACACCGAGGTGAAAGAAAGACTGGAGCTGTTGCTGGTTTAAAAAAAAAAAAAAAAAACTGGCTGGGAATATTGGCGATGGCTGCAAAATGTGGAAATCGTGGGATAAAGTGGTGAAATTCCTCTTAATTTTACGTTTTTTTTATGTGCATGTTTATCAGTTATATTTCAGAAGAGTGTGTGACTGTAAACGTGTTTAATGCATTTTTCTTTTTTTGTATTAAAATAACAAGTGTGTTGTCACTCACGAGGCTTTGTTGCAAACAGCAGGAAAAGGACACGTTGAAATGAGATTCAAACCTGCGCAAATAATTACACGTAGAGGCTCAGTTAAAAGTCTAATCATCCCTCATGTCTGTTTTCGTGATTTAAGCCTCCAGTGAAACACCGAGAGCGTTAATGTGCAGCCTAATAACAAATCACCCTTTCTCCTTGTTAGCAGTTGGCTCTGTTGACCACTCCCTTTATTAAAGAAGTGTTACTCACCGAAATCTGTGCAAATCTCTTTTATTATATCCCTCACGCATTCATCACTGCTCCCACCTCGACCTGGAAGAAAAAAAACAAAAACAAAATACAAATGTATTCTCATTAAAGGTTTGTTTTGCTCTTTTTTTAACTGCAGCAATGTGCGGGCCTGAAATTAAATAGAAACATAAAGATTAACACCAGGCCCAATTATATTCACACTTTAAAAAATTCAATCAAAAACGATTGTAATTAAATATTCAATTATAAAATATCAAGTAAAAAAATCTAATTCATATGATTCCTGGCCGATTAATATATATTTTGCACTGTTTAATTTAATGAAACTGGAAGACTTGAGAATTAAAGAGCACATATGAGAAATAGAATTTTTTTTTTGACTGCCTGCAATGCTTGTGAAAACTCCTACATCTGCACTTTTGCACAAAGAGCTAGGCCAAATATTTAGCAGTCATAAGCTTTTTTGGGTGACCTTTGGGTCATTCAGCACTAAGTCAAAGTTTAATGAACAACGAGCAGTTTGGCTTCAAGTAGACTCAAATTCTCAACTAAATTCAAAGCAGCTTTTCAGCGGTGACTGAAACGAGAGGAGAAGATGCTCGACCGGCGGCGAGAAAGAAAAGAGAAAAAAAAAAAGATAGAAATGAAACCTCAGAAAATGTCGGTAATTTGTTTTCACTGTGAGTGT
This sequence comes from Thunnus albacares, assembly GCF_914725855.1. Taxonomy (NCBI): domain Eukaryota; kingdom Metazoa; phylum Chordata; class Actinopteri; order Scombriformes; family Scombridae; genus Thunnus; species Thunnus albacares. The sequence goes on from NC_058116.1 coordinate 15,076,598, forward strand.
GAAAACAACCACTGTTCTCCTGCTTGTTTGAGGATATTCACTTTAAAATATCATCATGGAGATTTAAGATTCCTTCGATGTGGATTATTTTTGGTAAAGCTGCTTCGATATTGTGCTCCTGAAGTGCTTTTGCGCACACTGAGCTACTAGTCGCAGACATGGTCCTCTTTTCAAACAACAGTGTTTTTCGCCTACGCGTTGTTACGGTAAGTTTGGTTCACACAATAGGCCGGACTCAATATGGAGTGTTATTATCCCACTTGGTCGTTTGTACTCGTTATCCCTTCAAATTCTGTTTAGATTCCACTTTAAACAAGCTTTGGAGGCGTTTTTTAAATGTTGGATAATTATATCTTGCAGCAGCTGATAAACATAATGTTGGACCTCTGCTCGCTGTTGTTGGTCTGTTTTTTTCCTGGAGAAAATACGGGCTGCTCACAAAATGCTAAATTGCCTTTTGCAACATAAAAAGCTGCTTTTTTGTTGATATCTGTTGAAATTCAGCCGGTTAAGCCGCAAAAAAGACGCACAACCCAGAGAATGTTGTCTGTAAAAATGTAGTGCACATAAATTAAACTGTAATACATTAACAAACAGATTATAACCAAATAAAATAATCAACTTAATTATAAGTTTTTATTGTCTTTACCACTCAGGCCTTTGATGTTTATTCTTATAAAGTCTAGTCAACACCTAAAGAGAAATATATTCACATGAGTTACAATTAACCAAATACAAGTTAGTCAGAAAGGTATCCAAATAAAATAGAAGTATTTGCCTTTTGTCCTTGATCACTTTCCAGCACGCTAATCCTTTAAAACATCCAATATGAATTCATGTATAATATAACATTGCAGGTTAACAAAGCCATACAGTTGAAACCACATAAATCACGGCAAACGCCACTGTGACGATAAGACAACAAATTAATGTGATTTACGATCCGGGAGTCAAAAAAGAAAAGTTGCTCTCCTACTTTTTCCTTCGAGCCGGCTTTCATCGAAACGTGAAATCAGCTGAAAAGTGCAGGACAGTTCAGACTCAATCTGTCGATAATATTTGGACGCGTTTTCCCCAACAAAAAAATTATCAATCTGCTTTTGAGGAGATGGCTGTGGTCTCCATATCCGCAAGCTCGCCGGCGAGAAAGCCACATTAACAAGCATCACCTCCTTGAATGGAATAAATCACATATATTTCCTTGCATCATATTAACCCGTGGTTAAAGGTTGCATTCTGCCATGCAATTGCTTACCTGTGAATCAATTCATCATATACAGGTTCCCCCTCAGTCTCAGTTCCTTTCCACGCAGTCTCTAGAATAAATCCTTCACCCTTTGTCTGTAGACAATGCTGTCCTAAACCTGATCTTGCTGTTTTTCAGACATTTCCATATACCAATGGAGACAGTATTCCCGAAAGAATGGAAGGACTCGCATTCAACTACCAATAAAAAGCGAACAAGGTATCCTTATTCCTGGAAAAAAAAATCCCTGGTAATCAATCACCCATTGAAACATACATGCATTCAGAAACGCACAGGCCTATACAGATTTGGAGCTAACATCAGGATTTTTTGGGGTGTTTCGGAAGCTTTATGATGACAAATAAAGGCGCTGCCTTAAGATACAAGCATATTTGTTCACGTGATTGTTCTCTTCTTCAACCAAGCCTTTACCTCACCAATCCATTTTGATAAAGGGTGGCGTTTATTTCCTCATCTGAACTGTGTGAAAATGTTGCACTGCCTATTTTCTTTTCATCTCCTGCTTACATTGCAACTCGCCTGCATTTCAGCATTTAAACACAGGCTGAAATGCTTGTTGTTACGGCGTTAATAATAAAGATTTACACATTATCATGCTCTATCAGGGCAGGGGTTAAGCTATATTATCTGCAGTGTATTTTGCGTAAAAAATGATCTGTGCATTTTACATGTTACAGCAGCTTTAAGCTTACCAGCATTTTGGAGATTTTCACAAATAGAAACTATCAGGAACATCACAGGAAAAGCTGTAAAGTTGGCTTATAACGCAACACATGCAAGTATTTTTTTTGTTAATAATCCTGTTTAGTCGCCCAGTAGCTCCATTGATGTGGGATGTGCATTTTTAAGATGATTTATTACTTATTTTTTTTCTTCCAGCTGGGACTGGATTGTATTCAAATAAACCACATTATCATCTTTTGTTTGTTGTGTCTGTCTCTGCTGAAACACAAAGAGTGAGATGGTCGTGTCTTCTCCTGCATTGTTTTCAATATCTATTACAGAAAATAAAAACATATATTGTGGTTGGTTTAATAGCTAATAAATAAATGCACCGAGAGAGAGAGAGAGAGAGAGAGAGAGGAACTAGGATGGGTTGTGAAGAGGGGGATTTGGAGCCGCAGAGACCCGTCGGCTGGTTCAGCGGTGGGTTATCTTTGAAGTGAAGAAGGGGTTCAGGACTGGTAGCGTCGCAGCATATGTTCAGAGGGTAATAAAAGTGAAAGATTTACAGTTTTCGCCCGGCCCCCCAACAGCCTCGCACCCTTTCAGGAATTACTGAGAATGATTTACAAGGAGGCAGAACTGTCAAGCCTGTCCGAACTTCTACGACTGTCAGACATCAACATCAAATCTTCCCTCATTAACAATAAAACAGTAGAAATCGACAGTAAACCAAAGCAAAAACTGAACATAAATTTTCTTATATTGGAAAAGCTCCTCTGTAAAGATATCTTCATTTCTAATTAGCAAACAAAAACACAACAAGTCATAATTTTAATGTTGTGTATTTGGGAAAAAATATGTAGTTATTTCTTAAAATTTTAGAGAAAATTAGTAAAAAATCAGAATTAGACTGTTAATAAGGAATCAGTGGGCCCTGTGCAGGGGCCACTGTCCGACAGAGCATTTATTCACAGCGAGCATCCATAAATACATGTCACTGCCCTTTACTTTTTACGATTTATCCTATCAATCCTTTTCAAGATACATGCGTAAACAGCAAACACACACATACACACACACACATACACACATACACAACAAAACAAAAAAAAAATCAGCCTTTGCTAAAAAAAAATATAAATAAGAGACGTGCATACAGCGACTAGCCAGATACAAATTCTGCTCAGAGCGCACACATCAAAGGGAGCAATTTATCAAAATATCACGACATTTGATATCGTCATTTACCAGCTCGGGCAACATGAAAAATGCTGAAATATTTACCTACCCAAGCATCCATCGGTTCGGATGTGTTGCTAAAGTGCGGGGCTACGGTTGCGCCGGGTATCGGATATTATTTTCTTGGGGGATCTCTTCAGTTTTCAAGTCTGATAGAGTCCTTGCGATTAATGACGACGCCGTGTTTCTAGGGGGACGTGCTGCATTAATTATTTAGACAATCACGTGGTCGAGAATAGAGAGCGGAGTGGTATAGTCTCTGGATTATATCTCTGAATGCAGACAGCGCACTTTAATATATCTTAGGGGGGTTGTCTGGCACGGAGAGGCTTCTGCGAAAACAGCTGGAAATCAAATATGGCCGGATGGAGAGCAACGACGTTGTATTCCTGCACTGGGTGCAGTGTCATTGAAAATGGCACTGCCTTTGGCTCCCATTTATTGCTGTTCAGACATGTAGGTCAGTGTGGCTACACACTGCACGGTGTGTAGTAGGCTGCTCTGACCTGATAATTGCTGGTGAGAACTATGTTATGATAAATATTTATACAAATGATGTTTTTATGGCCAAGAGTTCAAACAAGTCAGGTTATGATATTAAATGGCTCTAAAATAATAATTAATGAATAGCAATCAAAAGGACTAATGTATATTAGGTAGGTTAGTTGTCCAGTTGTGCCAATCCCCCCCTCCACCTCCCCCTCCCCCACTCCTCTCATCCCCCCCTCTCTCTCTCTCTCCCTCTCATCCTCTCTTCAGCATCTATGTGCAGATCATTTATGGCAGGATGGTGGATTGGTAGCATCACTTTGTCTCAGCTTCTCTCTGAATCCAAATGACACACGCTTGTATTTCACACATACACACACACACACACACACACACACACACACTCGCGCGCGCACACAAATATATAAGCGCGTGTGCACGCCTGCAGGGACACACGCGCTCAGCGGGGATCAGATTGTGGTCACCGGGGATGAAAACATTGCTGAGTTTGTGACTGTAGATTGTCTTTCCACATGTCTGTTAATGCCCATTTTTGTTTGGATGAGAGTTGATTGTGTAGTGCGGAGGGGGGTCGAGGGTCAGTATCGCAGAAGTTCATCTCTAATAAAAGCATAACTCGTGATGCACGAGGGGGTTTCATATAATAACCCAAGTGGTCTTTCTCATGTATGCACACATGCTAAAACAGCAGCAACTACTAAGTGTTGCGTACTTTGGTTTTGGAGCAAGTTTTTTATTTCAGTTTTGAGTCCCACTGGGCCAGTAAACTCCACTTGTGTCTCTATTTTGCAATAAATATCTCACTTTTAAGAACCCAAACATGATTTTCACTGAACAAAATTCAAAAGATTCATTATGAGCCTAAAAATTTCAACGAGGATGTTTTTACGCAAAGCATGAGTTCCTTTTGATAAGCGCTAATGGCTGAAAATTAAGTCACGCCAGGTTAAAAACTCGTTCTTTATCAGTTTTATACACAAACTTCACTTATTCTACACTAATAACTAATTTATACTCTTAGATTTTTATACTTGACAGGAGAACAGACTGAGTTTACCCAAGCAGCGCACATTTGGTGCATTTGTGGATGTTTGGTAAAAAGGCTCCATGTGGCTTCACGTGCTTGTTACCACTGAAGAAAAACTCGCTTTTCCCACCAAAAGTGATTCTTTTTGTAAATGGCGCAACACCAATGACCCGAAATAACAAATAACCACATAAACATACATAATAAAAAGGATTTTTTTTTTCTTTCTTTTTTTTTTTTTTTTTTTTGTTGTTGATTTGAGAGTATTTCACAGCCTCGGCTGGCAGAGGGGAGTCAATTTCTTCAAAATTAAAACGTTTCTCGGGTGAAGTAAAGAAAAAATCTCGCGACAAATTTCTTTCTGCAATCATTTTAAATGCATAGTCAGTAGAAATCTTTATTTTTTTCCAATATACTTCTCACATCTCAATGCACAGTACAAGGTAAAAAGCATGTACAAAAATAAAACCAAAAAGATTGCATATTGACATGAGGAGACAAATGCACATATCAGGACCTTTCTGGGGGCTGCGCCGGATATAAATACAGTTAAAACACGTGTAAAACTATTGAATCCACGCAATGACTCTTGCTTTGAATGCTTTAGCTTTTCTTTTTTTTTTAAGTGTGGAAAACCCCTCTGAACCAAAGCGAGAAGCGCCTGGGAGAGAAAATGCTGCTTGTCCGGCGGGTCAGGGGTGTTGGGGTCAGTCCTCGCGGCTGAAATGTGTCCCCTGGATGAACCTGCCACTGCTGCTTTGTCGACCTTCGGTTGAAATACCTTTTCAAGCCTCTCATGGAGAAAACTTCAGAGAGAGAGAAGACCTCCAAGAAACTGTTGGAGCTTCTGGGCTTTTTTTTTGTTTTGTTTTGTTTGTCCGAAGACAATGAGGGTTTAAAACAAGAAATATCTGTCTTGTGACGTGAAAGCCCCCCTCGGTAAGCTTGGTGTAAATGGAAAATGATAAGATTCCCACATGAACTAAGACTAAACTTTGCATAAAGCCATGCTAATAATGCACAAGAGTTCAAACATATTTTAGATTAATAAAAGTCCAACGAATAGTTTTAATTAAATTTGTATGTGTGCTATAGGCTACGAAAATTTACACTTTTTTTTATTTTTAAACAAATAAATAAGGACGCAAAAAAAAATCATATCAAGGAAAATAAACAATTATCCTCCTAAATATTCTGGATTTGATTATTTCCGATGAGAAACATCCAATACCAATTCGGTGCCATGCAGGAACAAATGATCTTTCATGAAAGAGTTTCAGATGGCATGAGAGAGCCTCTTAAAATGTACACTGTTTACAAAGATGTCAAAAGAGATTTATAAGGGCACTCGGAATAGTATGCACACAGGAATGTTCTTGATTTTTGGGAATAACATTTAGGCTAAGAAAATTTTAAAAGCTTTATTGTACAAAATAAGTTAAAACATACAAGTCACGAAGAAACGTGTAACTGATATATAAAAAAAATCAACGGGATATTTGCAACTTACGAAAAGGAGGTTGAGTTGTGTTTGACGTTCTGTTTCTTTCAAGTATATATTTATATGTATATATAGCCTATATTGTGCATTTATTATGTAGTTTCAATGAGAGTAAAACTGAAACAACATTTATTAGTGTGTGTGTGCGTGTGTGTGTGTGTGTGTGTAATTTGAACGAATGGCTTCCCTGTTTTTGAATAAAGATATTTCAATCTTTAAAAGCAGCGTGAATCCACGTGAGAAGAGCAGAGACACTTTGTTTAAATCCATGAAATGTCCGCAGAGAGGGGGGATGATGATGATGATGGGGGGGTAAACGTCCAAAAAGAAGAAGTTTGTGTCTCTTTGAGGAAATTAAAACAAGCAAGAGAGGCTCAACTTTCAAACCTCTCAGTTATAAAGACTGATTGATTTTCTGACTCAGCCTTGAGTCAACACTGCTGGGGTCATTTTTTTGTTAAATAATAATAATAAAAAATAATAATAATTAAAAAAAAGGCTAAAAACGACATCAGCCCATGCAAAAAGTCAGATGCAACCTGTGTCTTTTTTTATATACAGTTAATTTCTAAAGATATGACACCCCCTCCTCTCTTATAATGATGTGATATCAGTCTGGTTATCCTTCTGGAGGCTTTGCAGATGGCTGGAGGCTGGTGTAGATCTGCCCTTGGTGTTGGGTAGTTTGTGATCTTTCTTCCATTTCATCCGTCTGTTTTGAAACCAGATTTTGATCTGCCTTTCGGAGAGACAAAGCGTGTGGGCGATTTCAATCCGTCGCCGCCTGGTCAGGTACCTGTTAAAATGAAACTCCTTTTCAAGCTCCAAAACCTGCTGCCGGGTGTAAGCTGTTCTGGACCGTTTGGGCTCAGGTCCTGTGTAATCCGGGTTCACTGGGAGAAAGAAAACAAACCAGAAGAAAAAAGAAAAAGTCACCAAATGGACCAATGCAGCTTGCAAGCAAAAACAATACAATGAGGACTGTCTTGTCTACCCGGGGCGCTCAAACTTTAAGGAAATTCACACGGAAGCGAGAGAAGGAGAATAAATGACAGATTTCTGCTGAATTTAGATGCAGCAGATTTGCTGCAGATATAAGCACCATTACAACCGGTCAGTATGTGTTTTCAGAAGCTTTGAGGACCTCACCTAGCGGCCTATTTCCTGAGCTATAAAAATTTATGACTTGTGTAATTGGCGAGGCCTTTCAAAGACTCCCATAAATATTACACTGAATGATTTTAAACTACAGGTCTCAGCTGGTCCAAAAGAGAATTATAAGAGCAAATCTTACCAGTTGTTACGTGGACTTTCTTCATCCAGGGGTAAACTACTGCAGGCTGCTTGGCTTGTATCCCATTTTGGCTCTTTGTGTTTTGCTGCTGTCCACAAGTCCGGGGTCCGGCCACTTGGACCGGGGGCCCCTGCTCAGTCTGTGCGTTAAAGGGGCTCGGGTGGCTGGGTCTCTCGTGCACATGACCCCGTGGCTGCACTGTGGAGTCCTGCACAGTGTTGCAGCTGAAGGGCTGCTCCGTGTAGTTTGACCGTGGGTAGATCCCTGGATGCTGAAAGTCTGTGTCCTGCGATGGACTGAAGTAGTCCGAGCCCTGCTCAGGTATATAGTTATTTTGTGAATATTCCTCGCAGGGAGGAAATTTAGGATCCACATACTTAGAGTTCACCATATACGAACTCATGGCCATTAATTTCTGAAGGTAGAAAATACTAATTTTTCTCGAGTTGTCTTTTTTTCCTCCCTCCATAAAGCCCTCCTACTTGGTGTCAACTGAATAAAGTTAGCGAACCATGTGACCAGATCGGCCAATAGAGGTGATGCTGGTCCATAAACGGGTAAACATACAACTAAAGGCAATTTAATCTAACTTAAGATAAACCCAAATTAGACTCTAGTGGAATAAATAAACTTCGCCCTCAAACATTTGCATGCACATTTGGAAAATACAAAGTCATGCTGAAATAAAAAGAAAAAATACACACAACAACATCTGACTTGAACCTCTGAGCTTATATTGATGTAAAAATAATTCAAAGAAATAAAAGAAAGGAACATTGGAACACTAGCTGAAGACTTGTGGTTGTTTTATCCAAACAGATGTGAAAATAGATCAGTTCCTGAGGCACTGCTCTGACTTGAAGGCATGGTGTTCAACAGAGAAACCAACAAAAGATACAAAAAGCCCCTTGGCATAAAAGCAGGGAATAATGACTGAGGACAATTGATGGAGACTGTCTTTGTCAAGGAGGGGTCATCCAAAAGTTACACGAATCTCATCACTTCATCTGCTCCCATCCCTTTTGAAAAAAAAAAAAAAAAAACTGTCTCAGGAGCCTATTGGCCAGCAGCAGCAGCCTCTGGGAATCAATAAGAACAGACACGACTCACAGGAGAGAAAAGCTACAGCTGTGAGTGTGTGCTGTGACTTATGTATTTGATCCCAACACCAAATAGAAAACACAGCCTCCTTTTTTTTTCCTAATTATGTTGATTTCCATGTGTAACATTTTGGATCAGATTCCCCTTTGAGCCCTATAGAGTTTCAACATGCCTAAGCTCCACTCTTCATGAAGAATGTGGTGTTGTCAGATTTACTCTCGTGCACAAATCAACACTGTCACTGTAGCGCTTGACAGCACATCAGGAACCAGACGCCTAACAAGATGGCAATAAGTCAATAAATCGAAGTTTTTTCATCGACCATATACTCCCCTAGAATCGAATCTGTGACTCTGGTTTCATCACACAAATTCGGTTCTACAGGGTATATATAGACGACGGGAAGCGACACTGCCCACTTTTTTTAGCTTCATAACCACAGTAATTTATTTGTAACAGTCAGTATAGATATAAATATCACAGAATGAATGCTGCATAAGGAAATGAGAAGCATGCATCAGATCTGAAGAATCATTATAATCGGATATGTCTTGTTTTATGGAAGCTCAGCTATTTTTTAAATTCTTTTTTTTTTGCTCTGTAGGATTAATATTTTCTCTGCTACAATCGTTTATTATGGGCTTTGTGTTGTGCGGGTTTAAAGCACAACTGGTCACACAATAGATACAAATGTCAGGTCTGTCACAGCTTCTCAAAAAAAAAAAAAAAAAAAAAAAAAAAAAAGGAGCTAAACTGTCTTTTTGCCCAGAGCATTGCTGTCAATTTCAGCTGCAAACGACAAGAAAAAGACAGTGAACGAATTATCAGTCAGTAAGTCTGGCAGGTCTTCTTCAACCCACCACAGTCCCAAGTTCATAATCAAACAAAACAGCCTCTTTAAGAGAGTATAATCTTTAAAACTGTCAGCTCAGAATAAAATATAGGCCCTTTTTTTCCAAATATAAACTCACCAGCAGATAGCCAGTTAGATAGTAGCTGGCTAATACTCAAGATCTTATCACCACATGTCCAGAAGATGAGGCTCGAGGCCACGGAGGTCAAACTAAATCATTTACAAAGTTATCAAAAAGTTCAATTATTTTCGCTGCTGCTGACAGCTCAAAGGGTGCAAAAGTTTACCAAATCCTCGTAAGCCATTAACTCACCACCATGGCAGCCACTGCAAATCCTTCTGAAATAGCCTTTACAAATGAGTGAAGGCTGTGAATGGCTGCTTTTTATATATATCTGAACAGAGGCACCCCGGGAATGAAACCAAATTATATTAATATTAGTTATTATCAAAATATGTGGGCCAAAATCAAGCAGAAATATAATTTCAGTGTGTTACATCAGCCAGAAATTCTTATGGGACCTGCGTGACGCTTTGAATCGATTTCAGTCAGATTAAAATGATGAAATTATAATCTCAGGTTTTATTTCATGGGACATTTGTTTTGTTGTTGTGGTTTTTTTTCTTTTCTTAAAGCACAGTGGCCAACATTTGATACATTTCAGTTCGGGAAAAGCCTGAAATAAAGATGATTTCTTCTCTGATAAGAAATAAACATGTGAACATTTTTACCTGCTGATTATTTACTAGATGATGTGTGAAGTGGTTTGATATAATGTCATATTTTGGCTGCATTTCAACATTTTCAGGTTGAACTACACTGTAAAGTAACATGAGAATAAAATTGAAAATGAAGCTTTTCGTATACAGACTTTGTCATAAAGCAGCCATCATCTTTACTCTGCAAATAAATTTTTAAAAAAACAGCAAAATATTCGTTCTGGCTGCAGGTAAAAGTCACACAACAGAATCAGTAAAAATGCATTTCACATTTCAGTATTTGTTAGACAGCCTGACCTGCCTTTCACCTTGCCCTGCTAGTCCTTCAGACGGGTCAAAGCCGAGATACACAACAAAAGAATGATAAAGTCAGCGTTTCCTGACTGCTTGTGTTAACTGAAAGCCCAACTGGTTCAGCTTCAGTCTTTTTTTCATTACATTTTAGGAGCTTTTTCCACCAAAAAGCTCTAAAACTGAGCGTGTGAGCAGCAGAAAACAGAAGGCCTATTTAATCTCATTTTCGGGCGAAGTCAGGGCGCGTTTTTTTTTTGACTGACAACAATAGAAAATAAAGATTTAATCACCCCAATCCGTCGAATTTATATAAAAAAACATTTTATGATTATTAGGTTTCATTTCTAGGAATGACTGAGGAAATTAAGCAGATAAGGCCTACAGAGGATATGCATTAGGCCTATAGTGACTATAGGCCACATCATGTGAAAAATAGAAAACAGCTGTTATTGTAGTTTCCTGTGGTAAACTCATACCAGTACGCATAAAAAACATCTTATACTGTTAAACTAATAATGTATGAAATTCTAACTGACGGATACAACTGAAAACAGCAGATTTGTGATGGAAAACGAATTCGTATTGTTTTAATTAGGCCTTTTAGAATAATTCACCAAATTCTCCAATAATCTCGGAAAAAAAGATGAGTCTGGTGACCGCAGGTTTAATTGTCCGTCTCCAGGCAAATAAGCAGCCCAATGCTATCAGCTAACCCAATCATACAGCAGCCAATCAGACCAGCAAGTTCAATAACACCATCCAAAAAAAAAACGCACCGATTGAGCCTTAAAAGGTCTTTATACCCAAAACCAATACCAAGCAGTGTAACAGAAGAGAACCCTCACAGCAGCACATCATCATAACTATCTCTGGCCCGAGCACACACTCTGCTGCCGCTTTTAGAGGCAGGAAACAGCATATACTAGTCTGTGACATCACACGCCCATAGCTCCAGCAATTGATAAAACGCAGCTTACCACAGAGACCGCAACACATGGCGCACCACGGAACAAACGCATCCACGAAGGAAAAGTCCGCCTGGTACAGCTCCCCGCCAATTGAAGCTCTATTCCAACCCATCTGGACCGTCTTACTAATACACAATGAGAATTATATTTTGGCTTGTCAAGTCCCAGGCCATAAAACAAACTTTAATGGCATCACGTGTTTCCTCGCAGCCATTCACAACACCGCGCAGGCCCATAAATAACCCTGAAAGTTGCACTTACTCAATAACGCCGATTACGCTGCTGTGCATTAAGGAAAAGTCGTAGGAATGAGGGAGCTGGGAGGCTGTAACAGTGTCATGGTTGAAATGGGAACAGAGGTGCACTTGGACAAGATAAAAAATAGATTTTATTTTATGTTGGCATTGTAGTAATGTGCATATTTCAGTCAGTCAACCAGTAACAAAGTATGACACTCTTAATAACTGTGTCTTTGCTCACTAGAACTAATATTCTCAGACTGCTTTATGGCCTTTTCTCAAGTTATATTAGTCAATAGTTTTAATTCATTTCAATGCATTTTGCTGAAGCCGTTTGACCTCTAAAGTGTTAACAAAAACATGATACATGCATCAATGATCTGTGCTCAAATACATTTTTTTAAATCCCCTGTGAACCTGCCACAGTAAGACTGATGTCATTCATTTATCCGGGCCAATCCCAGAGCGCACAGCATTTTTTTCTTTTTTGCTCCTCCTCTCCTTCCCTGTCCAAACTGGACAGAGCAGATGATGTTGAGGTTTGTGTGGCTGCTACTGTGGGGCAGGTACAATAAAAGGGGAGGGCATCAAATCAGAGGCTTGTCACTTTTTTTTTTTTTTTTTTTTACATGCATGTCCCATAAAAAGGTTATTTCCCTGTGGATGATTTGAGGGTAAAAATATCCTGTGTGGCTTCTAGGGTGTTTGAGAAGAAGCAGGTCCCTACATTGATCCTACTGTTTGAGAACATAGTAGCTGCTAAGTTGTCATATATAGTCATATATATTTTTTTATTACCTAGTAATTAAATCTAGCAATTTTATTTTCAGCTACACCTCTTTTTGTAACTACAGTTCTCAAGAAGCTCTCAAGAGAAAACGTTGAAGCTGCTGCTGTAATTAAAGCATCTTAAACTGAAGTGGTTGTAAAGTGTCCATTGTGTTGGCTGTACAAGATAAATAAATGAGAATAAACAACAGTTTGTCTTTCTGCTGGTGCTCTGTGATACACTTCATGTGGTTTGTACAGAACGCAAACACATAAACATCCCTCAGTAATAAAAAAACGAGTACCTCATCTCATGTGTTGCCTCACTTAGCTTATTACAGCTGCAGCAGCAAAAAGGGTGACTTTTCTTACTCACAACTCCCCCAAAAGCACTTTCAAAAACGAGCTAGATCATGTGACCACGTGTCTCAGCCAATCACAGAGTCCAGGAACCTGCTGCTGGATGGGAGCAGAGAGGCTGACTGTTGGGCAACAGCGCCTTCTGCTGGCTTTAGACGGTTTCCCCCTTTTTCCACTGCAAAAAGTGTCCATCTATACAAACAAGTTATTTCATCCAATCCCATAGTTTATATCATAAAACTAGTGACACAGGTGTGCAAGAAGGCTGCAGGAAGTGCACTTTTTTCAAAAGCAAATGAGATTATTTTAATATTTTGTTGGACTAAATGTTTTTTGACGCTATAGTTGACTGATGAGCCTTGATTCAAGATATTTTCACCTTCCTTAAACAGATTAAATTGGATTAGTCACATAAAGAATCATATAATCCTTTTGCATATTTGTCTCCCTTGGTTTAGGCAATTAAATTGGTTATAAAGAGTGAGCATGAAACTGAATGCCATGCTTAGATTGGTATATTTTTCACTGTTGATCATATTATTCATAGTAACGCACTTGAAGGAAAATAAACGTGTTGCTTTTGATAACAATGAAAACATATAAATGAATGAATCAATTTACCCAACTAACGAAAAAAAATTATATATATATATACACACATACATATATAAATAAGAAAATGAAAGTATTATACAAACACAGCTTATTGTACCTTGTTAGATTCCCTACGGCTTGTTATTAAGAAACATTTGTTTACAAAGGCTGTCTGTTATGTGACCAGAAGACATTTCTGCGGGTGATTTAAATAAGAGTGAAAAGGGGAAACCACATCCAGTCCGTGGAAACTGCAATCTGTTAAAATGTGTGGAGGCCTGCGGTCAGTTTCCACTTAATTACAGACAACAAACACATGTAGAATATGTAAGCTATGTGCATAGTCAAATTAACAACACTGGCTGAACCCCATCTCATTTTCTCAGGCTTCTACTTGTGTCTGTCTTGCAGGGTCCATTTTGCCGCATTGCAGTAAGGTTGTAAATACTTTCGCAGCTGCCTGTCAGGCCACAGTGAAATACTGTCTTTGTTCAGTTGGCCCCATCTCCAGGCAGCTGAAAACAGCTATGAACACTGAACTTCTCCCTGCCAGGATTGCATATTCTGGATATAGCAAAGCAGATTTGTTATGTGTCGATTATTGTGCAGAATTTAAGCAAGTGCTCAGTGTGTGAAAAGCAGCAGATTACTGCAGGTTTTATAGCAGCTCGAGAGATGCAGGATTATATAAATTGTGTTCAGCGACTTTTGGGGAAAACTGATGAATACAAAACAGACTTTTCGACATGACATATGCTGCTTCAAACTAAATCGAAATGAGGAATATTCAGTTAAATACACGAAGCACTTTTCTGATTGGAGGAGAAATTACTGCATCAAAAAACTGCTGCTCAAACCTCTCAGACGCCATCATCACTGACTTCAAACACAAACTATATGTGTGCATAAAAACACTTCAAAGTCACCAGCCAGAATAAATACATTCACAAGATACATTAAACACTGTAAAACTATTTCATAATCAAAGTTTCTTTATTTCTAATCAGATTATCTTGGATTCTTGCAGCATGGTAGCATGCACATTATCATTTCTGAGTTAATCAACAACCTTCTCTTCGTGTTAAGTATAAAAAACTATTTATATCATATCAGTACATCCAGCAGAATCACCAAATTACCTGAGAGTCATTACCTTGCTGCTAATTTACATGACTAATGAAACAGGAAGCTGTCAGGCTTCACATGCAGACACACACACGCGTAAATGAAGTCCAGTATCACACAGAAAGCTTACCTATAGAAGGGAGGTAATCCATGTTTATTCTTTGAGGTTTACCTATGCTCTGCATTTTGATAAAGCTACGAGGAGCCGGTGTTGCTCTGCGTGAAGAGGTCTGTTATGGAGAAAGTTGAAACGATCCTCTTGTCATCCAGGAGACCGAGCAGCGCAGTGCCGCAGATATGTGCTGATCAGACGTTTATGAAACGAATGACTGGCAATTTTTTAAGAGAACCGTGGCGTATCGGTTTGGGCGCCATAGACGCAGAATGCAGTGGGAAAAAAATCGCCTGGGAAATCAGGAAAAGAGCCATGAAGACGTTTGCCTCTCACACATGACCAGTGGCATCCAATGACAGGCGATGGAGGCACATAAAAAGGTCTATTAGGCCTACCAAGCTGTAAATTGTCCCTCTCACAAAAAGGAATTTGGACTGCAGCAATTCTCCCCATCTTTGCGCATATAGAAGCCCCCGCCATGTCCTCTAGAGAAAAACAAGAGTTTGTTCCTGCTACTCAGCCATCAAATGTTTAATCTAGAAGCTGCAGTTTGACTGCCGCCTTTTAAAATGTGTTAACCTCAGCAAGATGCTAATTTTACAGAATAACAGAAAACATTAGAGTGGACAGAATTTATACATTTTTGTTCAACTTATGGCAAAATGATGTTGATGATGCGATGTTTACTTTGCTCATAAAAGCTGAATGATTGAGAAAACATTTCTGTTTACCCCCCAAAACATGATGATTTATTTCTTTTTAACATTTAGGGGTTTTATTGTGTTGAACAGAAGCTTTTTGCACCTCTGAAAAGGACGGAGAAATTCAATGTTTCACTTTTCTTTTTTGTTTTTCAGTAAGCGGTCTGTGGAAAAGCTGTTAAGTTAATGTCACATAATAAAACCAGTAAGCTTACTGGGTTTAAATTACGTATACTTAAGTGGAAATAAAAGGAAATTAATTTATCCTCGTTAAATTTAGCCTAATACCGTCAGACTGGCCTTCTCCGTTTTGATGTTTGGGCCTATTTATTGTTCTAGGTGTGTTTTCAGCGGATCTGTGCTGCTGCATCGACTTGTCTCCACAGATTGTATACTGGAAAACGATCACGTTCATCTGCAGTCTGTAAGACGCCCTTAAAAAGCTCTGTTGTTATTCATATGAAAGAGAAATTATTGTGATATCAATATTTTTTTTTTCACACCATTAACCTTCGAGATTTAAAGGCGTGATTCTGCAACTGCATGCAGTCCATGTGAAGCATATTTCTGCAGCAAGAAGGAATTTCTTTTATTTCAGTGTCGTTCATCTGGTGGCATGCCAGAGTCAGCACTGTGCGATTTATAGTCAGACTATGGCTCAGTCTCTGGTTTCCTGTCTTATTGTGTGTGTGTGTGTCTGTGTGTGTGTATGTGTGTGTGTAATGCAAGAGATCAGGATTTGTAGCATTACACAACTATGACAATATTGCAACTCTATAGTCCATTGGGAAGAGGTCATTCTTATTCATTCTTGAGAGAAAGAAATATACGGATGAGCATCGCCTTAGTCTCAGTGTAAAGATATAGGACCATCTGTCTGTTCATTCTTCTTACATGATGTTACTGCCTTTTATTTTACTTCACCGTTGGTAAGAGTCGCCACGTTGCACTGGAAGAGACGTAAAAGTATGTGAATGATGGAGAGCCAAAGGCGAAAAGAGAAGCTCACAAGGACCATTTTCTTTGATTAGAGAAAACAAATGGTGTTTGGTTTTATTTCCCAAAAGTGAAATAAATACATTTTATTCATGAGAGGAAACTAGACACAGCCAGAATATACCTTCCACTGCTTTAATCCTGTATTTCTGACTGCTATCTGAATGCTATTTAAAAGAAAGATAAATATAGTCTATATAAAGCATGAAGTGGTGGTGGCGTGTGGTGGTGTGTGTGTGTGTTTGTTGGGGTGCGGCGCAGATCAAGTTAGTGGTGGAAGTAATACACACAGCCACACCTAGATGACTAATAAAGATGCAGCAGCTCGCCAGAACAGCGACACTCTGTCTGCATATTAATTCATGGGTGTGGAGGGCTCGTCTTTCTGTCTATTCCCACTTCTATTCTAATTTATCTGTTCAGCCAAAAGCTTCCTTTCATATCAGATAAGTCATCAAAGACAAACATTCAAGGAAATCCAGTAATAATCAATAAATTAGCTACTGTATGTGTTTTTATATTTTCATATCATGACTCTTTACTTCTGAGGAAAATATTCCAACTAAAAATATCATGGTTATTAAAGTAAGTATCACTCTATATAAATATGACATTTGATATGTTGTGTAGCGCCAACAGGGAAGTAGACTTTAGGCTCCTGTAATGTACATGTATTAAAATCTTGCTTCATTATCATCATCACAGAGCTCTAGTTGCTCTTCCTGCACCACCTTGTCCTTGAAAATTCATCCAAATAAGCACAAGCCATTATGTTGCAAAGGTAAGCCTATGATTTGATGATTTATATCATGTTTGTTAACTAACTAACTACGTTTTCAGGGCTGTATGTTCACCCAGTTCTGCTTTTTGCACTCACATCAGATTCAAACCCTGGAATCAAGTATCAGAGTGTTGTCGCAAAGAAAAAAGTTAATGATTATTATCCATCTATGCACCTATCAAACCTAACTAAGGTTTTTTTGGGTTTTTTTTTTTTTTTTTACATGCACACCAACATTTCAATTCCTTTAGTAAGCCAACAGACTCACTGTAGGCTGTACACCACATGATTCAACACGTACTGTTGAGTTTATGACGTTTAAAAAACCTGTATTCATTTTCTCTGTTTTTGTCTAGAATTAAAAAACAAAGGAGCGTCCAGGTGTGACGTTATGCGTCACAATTCACTCTAAAATGAAGGATACCTGCCGGTCAAAGTGCGTCATCGTCCTCAATTGCTTTACATTTATTGTTACTTTCCTCGTGAACACAAACAAGCAGGCTGGAGACATTAAACAGTTAATGGTCTTACACCAAAGTGTTTGTGGGTTGGATTAGAGACACAATGTACGATCTATTGGATATAAAGTCCCCTGCAGGCTTGTCAAAGGGGATTGCTGAAATATGATATATTGTCCCTTATATGCATTTTCTCTTATTTGACTTCGAAGGACGTGTATTGTTGACCCTGTTGTGGAAAAGCCCGAGCATTTTCCCCAAGTGTGTTCCCAGTCGTTTGGCTAATTCCCACAGCTCTGATCTTAACCTACATGCAGCCTCGACAGAAATAACACCGGATAAAGAGTGTGGATATGGAGCAGCACAACATCTATGGGCGTAACATGACTGCATCTAATGACAAGAGTGAAGCTAACCCCTCTTATGGCCTGTAAGGAAAAGAGGAACATGACTATCTATAACGGTACAGTGAGGATTACTGCATGAAAATGGGGATAATGAGAGGAATTCCCCCTCTCTGTGCATGCCGATATGTTAAAAGATATATTTCTCCTTATCAAAGAAGCGGTCAAATACACTTATTGTGCGCGTGTAAACAGCGTGTAATCGTGCATTTTCAAATAAAGAAGCTGAACATTGTCAGTTTGAGGTCAGAGGTCACCTCATTCACCAGGCGATTTTGATTATAGGCCACTGTACTCATCTCATGAAGCCAAGTGTATCAAGACTCAGATAATCAATTCAATATTTTTCTGTTGCTACAATATTGTGCTCAGAGTGCTGGCTTTCAGCATTTGGATACTTTTTTTTTTTTTTTTTTTTACAACTGGGACCCTCATGACAATCATCACGTTTAATGGCGATGACTAAACTAATGCTGACGCTGACTCCTGAGGACACAGAGCAGTATACACTCAGGGAGGCGCCTCTTATTCTTCCTCTGCAGACTGGATCCAAACACAGCAGAAAAGAGAGAGAAAAGTAGGCTGCTCTGGGCCGTTTTCATCAAGTATGTCATCGGTGTTTAAAGCTCGTATAATCTGTTATACGAGCTGCAAGTGAGATAAATGAACAGCGAGAATTGATCAGCGGGCTTTTGCGTATCAGATAATGGAAAATCAGAGGACTTCGGGCCTTAAGTGTGTCTATGTTACTCAGTTTTGGAGTCACAAAATGCCAAATTGTAGCCCATTTTTAATCCCTCTTAGCTACAGTTAATTAGTGGTAATTGTATGGATTTATTGTATGAAATGCAGTGGACTGTACCACTCACAAAGACAAATATATATACATATATCTATTTGGGCTATTTTCTTTCAAACATCCAATATAGAATCACCTCTAGACTCTTTTTCATGTCAGGGATTTGGAGGGGAAAAAATCCACATTTTATGACATTGGTTAAAATATCACCACTATTTGTATTACTTCACCATACAAGGACAAAATAAAAGGCACCTAAATTTAAAAAATATTAAATACATTGGATACATTGAGTTCTGAGGCCTTTGCCGGAGAAAGTTTTAAAAAATTCATTTCTGAAGGCAGATAATTGTTACTACTGTTGTTTACGGCAAACGAGGACGAGCTGAGACTAATAAAAACCTTCCAGCCTTTTTATTAACCCTTCCTAACAGTCTAGACGAAAATAACCTTCCCTTTTTGTTTGAATGTGTGACAGACTGTTGAAATGTGGAATCTGAAAGTTGCCACGATTAGACTAAACAATCTGCACACCAACAACTGCAACAGGCGAGACAAAAATATGAATTTAACTATTCCCAGATATTAAAGGAGTGTCATGTTCTTGTTTTTTTTTTTCCAATACGAACAGCTTCCACGTAAATCGGGATGGTATCATTATCATGGCCTTCATGTAGTTCTTAGAAAATCACAATCTGAAAACTTATAATTTTACATAAACTATTCTAGGGTTGTTTTTTCAGATCTTTTTTAAACATGTTGTTTCCTCATCTAAATGAATGAATCCATGAACACATTGATTATGGTCTGGCTCATGCATGTGTCGCTATAATTGAGACTAAAAGAACAATATCGCCCTCTAGCGCTCTCGTTACTTCTCCAATAAAGCTCACAGCTCCAGCAAAGCTAAACAGATTGCATTTAGTTCTGCATATTTCAGGATTTTTTCCATTTGATTTGACCGGAGCTGAAATAAAAACATTATAATTCATATGTTTGCAACAAGAACAATAATAATTTGGAGGAATTTAACCGGAAGACTGATTTGTTTCCTCTGAGTTTGTATAAAACAGGATTATGGTTTATATTTCAACATTAATGAAAGCGAGGCTGTGTTGGACACCAGTCAAAGTTAAGTTTTTTCCCATCGGTGGGAAGTGGAGTTGATGAATAAACGTGACCATTAAGGTGGGGGTGATTTCCTCTGAAACAATTCATCGACCAGACACCCTGTGGAAAAGTGTCTACATGCTGTTTGTCAGCAACAGACGCAAACGCCCAAGAAAAGGAGTTTCAAAGGGGAGTGTAATTACTGGCCAGGCTCATAAACTAATTTAGGCCAGACGTCTAGCCATTTCTAAAGCTTTATTGGACCGCGTTTCTTCCTGCTTTAAAGTCATTATTCGTACAAGTTGGACAATAAATTGGAAATCCGCGCAACACCTCTCCTAATCGTAAACACTTTATTACTCGTTCATCTACGTTTCAAATGAAATCCACTGTTAAAAAAGGTGAAATTTAACATCACAGTATGTAACCTCATTTAGGATTAAAGGGCGATTTAAACCCTTTTAATCTCCTCACATGCGTTTGTTGCGTGTAGAAACTATTTAATTGTGACTGCAACTGGGCGACATTTTACGTTGTATTTCTCTTTTATGTGCCTGCAAGACAATGCTCAGGAGTTAAATTACTTTTACAATTAAAATAAGATTATTTAAATAAAAACAAGCTACTAATAAGCCACTAACATGCACAGAAACCTATTAAATGTGTTACTTAAAGGAAAATCTGAGCGTATTTATTGATGTTTTAGGATTAGATGGATAATTTTACTCTTCTTCAAACACTGCAGCAGCAGCTCACTTTGGTGTGTGAGAAAGTTAAACACAGGCGTATCTTTTTTTTTTTTTTTTTTTAAACATTTCTTTTCAAGTAGAAATCTCCAAACACTTTGTTGATGCATTATTCCCATGTGCGACACAGACAGCAGTCAAAGTAGATTAGCTGTGAAAATGTTTTATGTACAACTCCAAATTCTTAACAAAAGCAACACACATTTCCTTAAAATGGGGATGCGCAACATCTCTGTGAAACTGCTTGAACATCCCAGTTTGTGGATGAGTCTTATGTGTATGTGTGTGTGTGTGTGTGTGTGTAAAATTGTAAAACAGAAAAATTCAGATTGCCAAAATCATAGTTTCACTGTGTGTGTGTGTGTGTGTGTGTGTGTGTATGTACCAATCTGACCAAGACAAATTTTTGCGCATTTGTCCAATGACACTCAATATTATGCTATACAAGACGTCTTAAAAAATAAAACGGCTACCGAAGCTCCTACCAAAAATAAAATTTAATTTTTCAGATCCTTGGTACAAACATCACATGTGTGGACTTCATAGCTGCTCCTTGCCGCTCCTCTCTCTGTTCATCTTCTTCATTTTCATCCTCCTGTTCTGGAACCAGATCTTCACTTGTCTCTCGGTTAAACTGAGTATGCGGGCCACCTCGTAGCGTCGGTCTCTGGTCAGATACATATTGAAGAGGAATTCCTTCTCCAGCTCTAAAGTCTGATATTTCGTATACGGGCATCGCTTCTTTCTCGTGGATCGTGCGTGGATCCAGTTTGCTGCGGGGTTGTCTGGGGAAAAAAAAGAACAGGAGGGGATTAATAGTGGGGTTGAGGTGGGGGGGTTTACATGTAAAGTAAAGACACACATGTGATGAGGGTGATTTTGATTTTCAGTGACTTTGAGTGCAGTAAATGGTTGCCAAAGTGGGGTTCAGGGGCGTCAAAGGGCACTGGTGTGGCCTTAAGGGATCAAAAGCAAAACAGGGAATCGTTCTGGTTCTTTAGACAACGAGAAAAGGCGCAAAGGATTATTAATTTCATTCATAAAACAGCAGAAATTAAATTAGCTTTACGTCTGTCGTTAAAGTCTCCAGGTAAAACTTATCGAAATGGGGCAACATGTAGCTATTTTGGGTGTCCCGTGACATGAAAAACTTTAGGGTCCCCTGTAGTAACCCGTGTAGGGCGGGTTCTTTCTCCTTCCCGAGCCGCAGTATAGTAGGCTAGGCTACGAGACACTTTTATAGGTTAGTAAAACCTCCAGTTTTACACACCCAGCTCATACAGTTCTTCAGGTTGTAAATCAGCACTGGCTATTTCGTTTACTTACTTGGGTCAAGTTGTTGTTGTTTCTCGTCTTTGGGCTCGCTGTGGCTCGAAAGCTCACTTCCACTGTGCTCTTTGCTCGCCTTTTCTGGACACTCCGACACTCCACACGCGTATTGACCGGCGAGCGGCCGAGCCTCTGCCTCCGACGTGTCGCAATCTGACGTTTTCGGTGGCAAGACGTCTGGCTTTGTCCCGTACGGGCGACTGCTAGGGTGAAATCCGGCAAACGAAACGTGGTTGGAGATGGGGTCCATCCAGGAGCGGACGCCGACATATCTGCCGTCTGAGGCGGGGAGATGGGACTGGTGGTGGTGGTGGTGGTGGTGGTGCACATACGGATGATAAATCCCCTGCGGGTGAACCGGGGACCAAGACGATGAGAAAACGGCGGACTTTGGTGCAAAATTGCAAGAGGAGAAGTCTGCGTTGTCCCCAGCACCTGACGGCCTCGGGGTCACCGTGTGTGGAGCCTGAATAAACCGAGCACCGTACACATCCTCCGGCTCCTGCCCCATTATAGCGTCCACATAGCAGTTACTGAGAGTGCCACTGGAAGACATTTTTGATCTCTTCCTACTCATATAATAAGGGTTGAACTGTTACGGGAAGCTTCCCTCTATGAACAATCATAGTATTTTTGCTGGCCTGCACCTACAGGGATTGGTTACATGGATCACGTGGTCATATTTACCAATACTGCGAGTAAATCAATCCTGCCCTTGCTCTCTCTTTCTTTCTTTTTTTTTTTTCTTTTCGTCAGGTTTAATTTAGATTTTCATTTCACATATAATAAAAAAGTCCCATCAGATGTGACTGGAGGGCGACAACAATCGCAGAAAAAGAATACAAATGTTAATCCTTTTTTTTTTCCTGTTTCACATGTGGCTGCAGGACGTTGCAACAATGCAACCAGCTCAGCAGAGGAATAAGACACTTTTCCTCCCACACACAGTCCACCAACACGGATTCCCTGCATCTTAATGCTTGAGAAAACTCTTATAATATCGTCCTGATACCCCCAATGCTATAAAAGGGTTTATAGACTTACGGAGTCCTCGTAAAATACATGTAATAACATGTTGTAAAATAACAGACGCCATTTCCGTCCACAATGCGGTGTATCCGTTGTTAATATTCGGCGAGGAAACATATTTTCTGCATTGGTTTAATTTTTAAAGTTGAGCAGGAAACAGCAGTTGTGAAATTATTGTATTCATTCAAAGGGAGGCAATAATCTCTTTATGTATCAATAAATGTTTTATGAGGTGCGTGTGATTATAACATGCCGTCAGTAAAAAGAAAAAAAAAAAAGACTTGGAGAAGCAAACTCCATCTGTATATTTCTCTCTGAAAGCTGACATTTAAAAGTAGATGTTGAGTTTGTTTTTTAAAGTGGATTTTTTTCTCTTTTTTGCGCATTATGAAGTAGAATTACTTGACCTTCAATCCAGCAAAACAAACGCTTTCCAGGGGAAATAATCTATAAACTAGATAAGGAATAAATCTGCAGACTGTATTAGACAGAGTTACATTTTGACTCCACAGCAGACAATTAAAAAAAAAAAAAAAAAAAAAGTGTTATTTTGTACCCTTGAAAGAAAGGCAACGTGGCCATTGAGGCCTGCGTCGCCCAAAAAAGGAAGGAAGAGCTGTTTCTTGCCTGTGAATTTGTGCTTGAACATAACTTACCCCGTCAAACAGTCCATATAATATTAGATGTTGCGAACAGGGCCGAAAATAAAGCAAACACACAGTTTTACTTGATTTGTCTCTTTTCCTCTGTATGCGTCTTTATACACAAATAGACGACTGGAGGAGGAGGGCGGCGGAAGAGGCTTATTTAGACTATTTTATATAAACCTTTTAGGCGTTTTTTTGTGTTTAAATTCACAAATAACAGTCTGTAATCTTCAATTGGCATATAAGGAAGTGTAATATCTTTAAACGCGACTGATGATAGACTAATCATTTTATCAGGACAACTAAAAACCAAAATTTTAAAGTGTTTAAGCCCAAAGAGTCATCGTCACATGAAGCCAGAAGATAATTTCAAACATTTAGTGAGATAAGAACATTTCTTTAATACCATCGTTTCCTTTGTTGCGTTGAAGAGCAATTGTCCAATTTAGAAAATGTCCTTTCTTGCCCTTTGCTTCCCCTCATAAACGCCTCTAAGCAAAATAGTACCTGCGTCAGTGCAATTGAACACTCAGTATTTTGCAGTTGCGTATAACTGGTTCTGATAATTATAGATCAGAGACTTTGACAGCATAAACAAATACAAACAGGATTATTTGACCATCTATTTATTGCAAGATACATGCCACAAACATGCAATAAATTCACAATTAACCTTGTTTTCAGCCGCTTTAAAGGCCCATAGAAACATTTAGCAAATGGCTCGCACCCACTGTAGAACAAAATCTGCACTATACGACAATCAGTGTGCTTTCATGACTGAAACAGAGTAACTCCTTCCCGAACAGCTCGCCGTCGCGACATCCTTCTTCAGACTGAATTAAATGTCTGCTGACAGAGGGGAAGAAATCTACTGCACCAATAATTTAAGACCAAGAAGTGTTACCCTGTGATAAAACAAAGACAAATACACGACGCCACACAAAGTACTAAAATTGGCACATAGAGTCACAGTTTCCTTGAAATTGAAGATAAACGTCCAATGCCACTGAAGCATCAAACTGAATATGAGAGGAAAATTTAAAAAAAAAAAAAAAAAAAAAAAAAAAAAAGGAAAAAAAAAAAAAAAGACAGCTAACCACTGGTACATGCAAGCTCACGAAAAAGTGAGATTTGAGGTGAGTTCACGGATGCGGTTTTCCCTGTTAATTTTCTTCAGTTTCATCCTGCGGTTTTGAAACCAGATCTTGACCTGTCTGTCGGTCAGGTTGACGCTCCTGCTGATCTCTAGGCGGCGCTCTCGGGTCAGATACATATTGAACAGAAACTCCTTCTCCAACTCCAAGGTCTGGTGCTTTGTGTAGGGACATCTTTTCTTTCTCCCACTTTTTGCAGTTAACCAGTTGCTTGTTGGCGCGTCAGTCTTGCAGTCTGTGAGGAGTCAAATGAAAGATATGATCAGTGTTTTTAGAGTAGTGCGAGGGTTGGGGGGGTTACGCTTGAACATCTCACCTGCTGCTTTGAATTTCACCTTTGGGAAATAACACAATATAAATGACTTCCCAGAATAAATAATATGCAGGGGGTGTTATTACTTGAGTACATGCCACCAAAAATAAAATAGAAATGAAAAGAAATCCCAGCTGATGAAACCGCACACCAGCACCAACATTTACACATCATTTTAAAAACTATTAATATCACTGGACCTTAAAACTACACACTAACAAGTAACCTGTATTTAAATTGCTGCATTTGCCAATATTTAATTGAATTTCAAATACAGATTACATAATACATATTATCACATTGTAGTTAAAGATACAGACTAAATTATCCAGCATTACACTGTGACCATGCAGCTGCAAATTAACAAAGTCTGAGGCTCCTTTTGTGTTAAATTTAGCATTTATTAAGCAAACGCGTGGTAGAATCATCAAAGCTGCTTTACTTTAATTTTTAGCTTCTGAAAACTGTGTAATATGTCTAAATATAAAGCAACATATTGTTCAAATATGTTTTCTAAAATGCTTATTATTTGAATTTCAGGGGGACACAGAGGATACTCTGCATGCCTCTGCATGCATAAAACCCATTCACTGTTGCCTATTACTGCAACCTGAGAAAGACTCTCATTAAACATTACGACTTTAGGGTTGTTTGTGTTTTATACTTGGTTTTATGATGCTGGAGCCTTCTCAGCACAGCGCCACGAGATAAAAAAGCTTTCATTGAAGCCAACCCACCTTTCCCTTCCTTGTGGTGCAGCTCAGGACTGGACACAGGGGCTTCCATGGAGCACTTTTTCTCCTCCGAGCTGGACTTGGGATCCGGGCTTTCTACGGGGACGGGTGTCCTTGAGGTTTCGGGGATTTGCGGGCCGTCCTCACTTTCCTTTTCCACCTCTGCGAAATTAGAAGACGACGAGGAGGAGTGCGGTTTCGGCGTGAGCCGGCTGAGCTGCATCAGTGTTGGGTTTGGACTCGGTGGATCATGACAGTAGTTTTCCTGGTGCTTCCCGTTCGCATAAGTTTGGCTCAGTCTGAAATAGCCCGGAACCGGGATCTCGGGACCATCGACTGGACACGACTCAGGAATAACGTTAGGATATGCGGGGACGTCTGAAGAGCTGACTTTTTGCACTCTCTTATCGGAGTACATGCAGCAGTTGCTTTCTTCCTTTATGCTCTGTGAAAATGTACAATTTGACATCTGACTGGACGGCTCTATTCTGCAGGGTCTATTCGGATCAGTCCAGTTATCTATTTGAGGTATGTACGAGGGGACATTCATGCCCATATTTTGGTGGTTGACCTCCCCTCTTTTGCCGAAAGACGGCAGGAGTCCACAGGTTTGCATTCCGTAAGTTCCCATTTCTGAGCCAGACGGCATGTACATGTTGCTGTTGGCGTAAAAGCTGTCCGTCCTGCAAGCACCAATTAAAGAGTCCACTAAATATGTGTTTGCCGCAGGTGAGCTACTGGGAAAGGACATTTTGGGGGGTTAAGTTCTTTGGAGGAGAGAGATGTCCTTTGTAAGCTGACATATCTAGGAAAAACAATCTCCGTGTAAGTCAGGATGCCTCCGGACCACATGACAAGCCCACCAATGAGATTTGAAAATGGCCTTGAGACGCAGCCTCCTCTCCCCCTGCACGCGCTCGCACTGCGGATGCAGACGTGGTCAACAGCGACACCTACAACGCGGACTTGAAATTGGTTCACAAGAATCGCGCTGGTGGAGGCATCGCGGGACTACAGAGACTGTTCAACAAAAAAAAAAAACCCTGCAATAATCACGTTTTTTTTTTTGTTTTTTTTTTTTTTATTTTTTTTAAGACACTTTGAATGTCACCAGAAAACACTTCACCCGCATTTGGATTTTCACCTACTCGAGAAGTGATGCTCACTAAGAGGTTTTCATGAGCTTCAAAGGCGTTTGTGTCTTTGTGTGAGAGACAGAGAGGAGAGGGAGTGTGTGTAACGTGTAGGCCTACGTGTGTGTGTGTGTGTGTGTGTGTGTGTGTGTGTGTGTGTGTGTGTGTAAAATGCTGCCTACATGGCGCAAAGGCGACAACGGCCCTTGAACAAATGTAACCAGCTCTACTGAATTAAATGTGCTGTTTTGTTTTTTTTGCATAAACCATCACATGATTCCACGCACACTATGGAAGCACCGCTAAGTGTATTTGCATATATTTTACTCATTAAAATGGGAAACAGAAAATAAATAAATAAATGAAGATACCAAATAAAACTACATTGTTTGCTCTGTTTTTCAATTAATTCAAAGATTTTTTTTGACTGTTGACTATTATTCTATTTTTTTTTTAAAAAAACAAACATTCGATATAAGGACAAAGTCATTTAAATATCCCGACAGACAAAAAACAAAAACAAAAAAAACAAAAACAAATCTAGTCAAAGGTAATTCAAAGTCAAATCTATAAGGTAAAATGTGGGCCCATCATTCACAGATTTAAATGAAAAAGCAGCTCTGTATGCATGAAGGTCAATAATCCTGCATCAAATATTACAGACAGAAACGGATAGAAAATTGTCCTTTATTAGCTGCACAGATCATTAAGCACAATATCTTTATTTGCATTTTTGTCACAGGTGTATTTTCGACTTTCAAATATTAAAAAAAAAAAAAAAAAAAAGTTTAATAACCTGCTGCACGCGGAGGTGTACACAGTGTGAGGATTATTCTGCTCATGGCGCCATTGTTTTTGTCTGCAGGGAAGGCAAATGTGTGCAAGAGAAACAATAAAAGAAAAGCACTTTGGAAGCACTCCTGGAAAAATCCATCGTCCAAAAATTCAGAAGCCAGGTTAAAAATAATCGCCAGTGCTGCTACAAGTCTTTACAAATTATCAAAACGCAGTAAATGCAGCTTGAAATGATTATATCTTTGGTGTTTATGTATCGAGCTTTGTCAGAACTTGAATCTTTTCAGCGCTTTTTACATTTGGTTACATGTGCAGTATGCAAATTTTAGTCACAAACAACAAAACACAGGCCTAATAAGCCACATTTTTTTGTTATGGAATAATTCTGGAAAATACATCCCCCGTTTAACACATTCAGTTATTTCAAAGGCAGAAAAAACTGCATTTAACTTAGACACGTGACCACACGGATATCATTTTTATTTGAATTATGTTTACTAATTATGCCACTGATCGCTCAAAGATATCACAAGGATATTTCGCATATCACGTGATGAACTGAACTGAAAACAAAATCTTTAATACACGTTTCTCTTCATGTGTAAACAACAATTCATAAACGCAAAATATGTACATAAGTCTTAGTGATATTTCGGAGAATAAAGCAATTTTAAAAAAGGAAAACATTGCTCCTCTTCCACGGTTTACGAATAATAATAATAATAACAACAACAACAACAACAACAACAACAACAAAATGATAATAATATACCACCAGGATGTATGGGGGTCCAAAAAGGAAAAAGTCACTGTTGCAGTTTCAAAGCAAAAGCTTTTGGGAGCTCTTAACATAACATAACATAACATAACATAACATAACACTAATGTTTTACAGCAAATAGGCGGCCGAAATACAGCCGCAGATAAAAGATAACTTAATAACAGTTACACAGCTGCAAAATGAAATGAAATGAAAGGAAATGTGAAGCACATTTATGTCAATAATCCCCCACAGCAGCATGATATTTGAGCCTGCAGAGACAGATTCCGTTGGCCTGCAGTGTAAAACTGAGCGGCCTCCAGGTAAAGATAGAGGTCTGTTCAGATGCGAAAACCCAGAGGCTTTACTGACACGGAGTAGAGTTATATTTCTTCTGCCTTGTCATCTAAAAACACTTGAACATGACTCGAAAATGAAACTGCTGCTTGGAAGATACCACACAGGAATTGCATCAGTTCAGCTGGATACGAGTGAAAATAAAGACATATATTCATATTATCTGTTTATTTCTCAGATCTCCTGACAAACTGTAAACCATTGTTGGACGGTTTGATTTAAACCACATGCTTTTTCTCTGGACATTTAAAAAACAGAAATTCTGTCGAAAACAACCAAGTTCTGGCTGATGCATGAATTCAGAGTTAAAACAAAAAACCTAAACAAAACATGTGTTAAACGGATTATTCCACCACTGAAACGATTTTCATGTTAAATCTGGCTGAACTCTGCATTCCCAACTGGCAGCCAAGCTGCAAGTCTGCCCTCATGTGGATACACTGAGAATCAAAGTGAAACACAGTTGGTAATGTCATTTCACTACAGGACATGATGACAACCCAATTAAACGCTTAATGAAACCTCAGTTTTCTAATAGCCTATTTGGGAAATAGATGTGATAGATCGCAAATGAAATAAACATGAATTCTCCTCCTGAGTTCTTTTTTTATTATTTTTTCCGTAAAAGGACGCTGAAACAAGTGTCATTCCTGTGATGCGATGACCCAGTATCATCACACGAATTATCAATAAAGCGACTGTTTCTGTGGCATCAATGCATTTATTTGCTGGTTACAAAAAATAACAGAGTGGTGTACACTGCTGAGGTAAAGCAAGGCGCTCAGATATAACTACTTCTTGTAGAAATAGTCTTGTGTCTTATAGTGGAGGTGCGCCAAGATGGAAACGGTTCACCTGCATTCATTAAAGAGAAAAACGCGCTTTTTTTGCAAACAGTTGGAAATCTCGTGCGTCAAACTCACACGTCGAGCATTGAGATACTATAAAAGCAGATAAACTTGGAAAATAAAAATACTCATCCACATATATGGGGTTCCTTGTTAGAATAACAACCGTTTCCAAGCTGAGACTGGCAGCATTACAAGTTCCCCAAGATGTCAGAATAAGCTAAATATGGACGGGATGCGCAAAAATCCCTTTAATTCTCCAAACATTTGTAGCCTGGAGTTAAACTAAAAGAATCAGTCTTCTTGTGGTCTGGGGGTTGTAACACCAAAATCCAATAGCCCTCTATTTAGACGTTTACAGCTACTTTTATTGTACTGTCTAGACGGTTCAAGGTTTAGTAAACAACCCAGTGTTTGAAAGCAGAGGAAATAATGGCACCATACAGGCCCGCAAGCGCCACATTTCTCCACTGATGGATCTTTAGAGCATTTTTTCTTTTTCTAATCTTTTTTTTTTTTTTTTTTGGTTGAGTTCACTTGACAGATTTCGTGACTATGATACATTTTGTTGACTTTATTTCACACCACAACGTTCATTACATGCGTCGTATAAATGCACATACACAAGGAAGCCTACATATATATATTTTTATAAATAATTTCAAAGCACAGCTCGCACTTTGCTAAAAGGAAATATTTGTTGCCAATAACGCGAAAAAATATGTGAACACAAATAAATAAATGCAGGAATAGTTTGCAAAAAATATGACACCTCGGTTTCCCAAATGCCAAATTTTTGTTAACAAAACTATTTTCAACAGGATGATAAAAGGTTCAAACACACAGGGGGGACCAGTCTTTGAAAGATATGCGTGTGTATACCTATTTTACTCTTCTCTCTCTCTCTGTGGATGTGTGTGTGTGTGTGTGTGTGTGTGTGTGTGTCTCCCAGGTATCAGAATAAAGGATTCCCAGTGAAATACTGTAGGCGATCGCGGTTCAGCTTTTTCTCTTTCATTCTTCTGTTTTGAAACCAAATCTTCACCTGCCGATCTGACAGGTTTAACATCTTGGAAAGCTGAAGCCGCTTCTCTTTGTTAATGTACACGTTGAAGAAAAACTCTCGTTCAAGTTCTCGGATCTGGTATTTGGAGTAAGGACACCTCTTCTTCCTGGACTTGGTTGATGAACCTGCACAAAAAGTGGGAGGAAAAAGATGTGAAATGTTTTTGTAAAATTGAAAATCAGGTTATAAAATGTTTTTAAAATAATACAGCTAACAGGTTGACAGATTGGTCACAGTTTATTTATTTCAGCACAAAGGCCCTCTCTCTGACACACACACACACACACACACACAAACACACCCACCCGCCCACCCACACACACACAGTCACTTACACAAACACACACACACATATATACACACACACAGATAGAGGAATTTGCATTAAAATGAATTTATACTGATGTTTATCGATATTACGGTGTTATGGCGGTAAACTCAGGGTTTGCCTGCATTTTCTTAAAGTGTTTTACCTGCACAGTATTACTGATAAGATGTAGTAAATAAAGCGATTTCTATTTCTCATTTATTCCCTAACAATACATATAAATTCCAGTTACAGAATATTGTCACTGGACACAAGGCAACCGTCAAAGTATGGTGACTTTACTGTTTCCCATTGTAAATACCTTTACAACCGTAAAGTAAATCTTATTGGGATATAAAAGCTTTTGCATGCTTATAAAGCGGCACATAACCCTGGACGGCCGCGACGGTGGACACAGTGCAGCCTAGTCTATTGTCTAAATTATTTACACCTTATACACTAGAAAAATGAGGAAATAAATAAAACTTACTCTGTTGGTTATTCTTGTCGCCGCAGTTGGAAGATGAATCCTCGTCGACGCTCCCGCTCGGCTCAGCTTTGTGCTGCTCCAGTTTGGTTAAAGCCTGATTGTTACTCGCAGCATCTCCGGGAACAGAGGAGTCTGTCTTTTGTTTGGGGGGCTCCGCGCCTGGCTTCTCCGAGTTAGAAGTGTCAAGAAACTGGTCGAAGCCCTGGGGGAGAACCCCATTCCGGCCGACACCGTTGAAGAAATTGCACGGCGAGCTCGTCCCTCCGTGGTGCCCGTACAGGGAGTCGTTTTTGAATATCACATCCGCCCTGCTGCTAGAGGACTGGATTAAGTCCCGATGCATTATCTCGTCCGTTGAATAGTAGGACGCGTAATTTCCCCTGTAGTGCCATTTGCTGGGATGGTCCAGTCCATAATCCCTGAAAGCGACCTCTCGAACAGGTTGCACTTGGCCAATGTTGGGGGAATAGGGGAAATTAATCTGACACGAAGTAGTCTGCGGTAAAAAGGAGGAGACTGATGTAAAATCAGGCGTCGAAACGTAATAAGTGCAGCTCGGTAAATACATATTTGACGCACAGCTGCGATCATCGTATTCCGTCATATCTCTTCCCTTTTCCTCTTTGCACCAGAGGAAAGGAATTGGCAGCTTGACTGTGTTAAACTTTGTCCATCTATGGCACCACAGGCGCGTGGAAAGACCCCGCCAGGGAGAAAAAATCGGAAACGTAGGCAGACCTGCAATACATCTTGATCGATTCTTGAGGTAATTGTGTCATGTGATCCAGCCAAGAAATTACCATACATCAATATCAGTCATTAGAAACTGTCCGGAGAAACTCATGTGAGCGCATGCAAGAGACTCCATTGGCTCCCTGGCTGCAGAGGAAACTCCTCTCCAGCCTTCTTGCCCTATAGCTCACGGAAAAAGAAAAAAAATAGTGAACCACCGCTGGAATATTTAATTGAATGCTTTACAGCAACACAGTCTTCATCGTGTAATGACCTGTAATGACAGCCACACACGCTCGTTTGTCTATAAATGTGCGCACTTTGGAGCAGGCATCCATGGGCAACAGTTAGGTTGGAAAACATTGAAGTTGACCTCCGCATTTAACGCAGAGCATAAGGAGAAGGCCTCCGTGCCTGCGTTGTGTGGCTGCATGGTTTACAAAAACCCTTCAAAAGCATATTATTAATATCATATAAGAAAGTCAGTTTTGATGCAAATAAATTTAAGGGGTCATTGCGTATAATCACTATGCTGGTTTGGGGCAGTTAAACACGCTCAAATAAACGCCAGCGGGAAATATTAGAATTACTAGTCAGCCACGGCCTGCAGCAATGCAAAAGAGTCAAGAGCCAAAACTGTAAGACTGTTAAAAGAATTACAAGAAAGAATTCGCAACTAAATTTTATTGCAAAGTATGCAAGCTGGCTCGTGTTTGACTTAAACTGAAAATCTGAATATCTACACATTGTTGCTGCTTGTTTTTCTAATTTGTTTCGCCTTAATATTTAATGCAGATGAACGCGCGTGAAAACAGCCAAATACAACAACCCACGGCTGCCTGCTGCAATTACAGGAAAGTTGATTTTGGATCCCACAAAACAGGAAAAAAAACATACGCTAAGTCAATTGCAAGCATGCATCACAAAGCACATTCAGCATGGCCAAGTCCAAAACAACTGGCGTTGACCGTCTGTGGTCGAGGTGATGTCCACCAAGCATTCACCAACAAGCCTCTGCACCCAAATCCTTTTATTGCACGGAGGCAGCTGCAGGGTGTCGGTGGGGAAAAAAGGTAAAACATTGGTGAATGGATTCCTTATATGTCTTCAAGCCTCTACTAATATTTTGTGTTTGCCTCTGTGAGTATATTTTTATGTTTGTTATTCACAACCAAGTTGAAAGAAAGAAAAATATTTAAAGCTTCACTTCGTTTTTTGTTGGGTTTTTTTTTTTTTTTTTTTTTGAGGGGGGGGGGTGGTTGTTTTTTTTCCAGGCCTTGTGCTGGAATGTACATTGAATGCAAAATTATCAGTGCAAATTGTGTCCATCCAGAATAAATGATGCTCTGATTTGAAGGCCATTTGTACTGTGACCAAAGGACTTAAAGATTCTTCAGTGCTTTAAGCTTAGAGGTCACACGCAATGTGGAAGTAGCTTAAAGGCGACTGGGTTTATTGTTATTGGGGGGTAAAATCAGCTCTGTGGTCGGGGTGTCTGTGTTCAACATTTACCACGTTGAAACGCCTCAGGCACTTAACAAAAATGCACACATGTACTTTTGAATTAGGCTAAAAACTGAGAATTTCTATATGTAAAAAAAAAAAAAAAAACAACAACAACAACAAAAACAAGTACAAACTAATTCACCTACAGATTGAACAAATCTTAAGCCATCACCAACTATCGTCAATTTTGCAGTGAAATGTTAAAGTGAGTGATGATTGTACAAGACTGAATTACTTTCTTTACCTCTCAGATAGACAAAGTTAAGACGACCTGTTGCTCGCATTGCTGTGACTGTTTCCGCAAAGTTGTTGTTTTTATTGTATCCTGTTTGTTGTAAAGCGTGGCAACGTGGTGTATTATTAATATCATTATTATTAATAATACTACCATTATTATTATTATTATTATTATTATTATTATTATTATTATTATTATTATTATCATCCCTTTATCCGTTGCACTTCCGCACTAAAATTGTGTGTATTCAGCGCTTTAAGCGTTAACCGTGTAAAATTCATTCGCGCACAAAACAACAACATGTTGAAATGAGTCTGAAGTAAATTCAACATTTCAAATTCTACTACAAGAGAAGTTTTGGATGATCATGTTAGCAAATTCCTAAATCGTTGTGCTGCTGAGCTTGTTTTGTTGTACGTAATACTAACTTTACCACTACAATTTCACCACATCCATCTGAGAACCTATTTCAAAACGTTCATATTGGTAACTATTTTAATTTCTATATCGTCACAAAGTAGTAACTTTGTGCTAATATTGTGAGAAGTAGCAATGCACAGGCTACTAACTTGACCTTAACTTTGTTTTGGCGCCCCCACTTTCTTAAGGAGCCTGAGCTATATGACGCTGTCTGGCAGCGTTTGGCAGTAAAGCAATAAAGCAACAAATACTGAGAGAAAACGTTGCGTGCGGAGCAAAGACTATTCTGTACGGCGACACTGAGTTTTCTTAGCAATAATAAGTCATAGTAGGTGAAGCACGTTGTGTGTGGGAGGGATTCTGCGCTGAGAAAAACCAGACAAAACTCGAGGTGGAGCACGAGGCCCGCAGGAGGGAAGGTGGACTTTGAATAAAATAATGTCATGGAAATACAGCAAGACTGCTTCGATATAAAGACAAATATCTTCAGCAGCTCCACAGAAGAAAAGAGCAGAGTTCTGTGACATTCAGTGATGGAGAAAGAGTCTCGTAACGTTTCGTTTCAAATGACTAGCTTTAAAATGTCACTATGACTTTCATGGAGCTATAATATGACTGCTGTGATAGAAAAATAAAGCTTGCGGTGATGACGTGATGATGATGTAATGGGGGTGACCATTATAGGGAAAATCTCTTGTAATGTTTAATGAGTATTGGTCTGTTGGTGGTTGTATTCAACAGTTAAGCGAGGAAAAACTTCTTTACCTCTTCTGCCTTCAGAACCAAGATGACTATTTGTGACCTGCAGGCTTAAAACTTCATCAATTCTCAACAAAAATGTAGAAACAACACTGTTTTGTTGGCGCATGTGATTATAGCACATGCGCCAACAAAATCTCTTCTCATACGCACAGACAAACCTGTTTTGGCGCATAAATTGCGCATGTGATGTAACAGTGGAATTAAAAAGCCGCATATATGGCTTCTGAATTACGACAGATCCGTTTTGTTACACAGCCACACTAACCTCTAACTGACATTGGATGTATTGGCTGCGGGTGAGAGCTGCTGCTGTGTTATGTATTTTTTGTCAGCAGGAATTACGCGTCTGCGCGCAGGAAACCCACATAAATAGATACACTACAGAACATATGACCAACAGTGGAGCGAATATGGTGAAAATAATTGTAAAACATAATCCAAAGTCCCATTTTACAGCATTTGGTTTATAGAATTTATAATTGAAAGTGACGTTCATGAAATAATGCCGCTAAAGGAGTCGGTGAGTTTGTTAACCGGGCTGTGAAAATGTTTAAATTCGCTCTTTTTGGAGCAGATGAAAGTTAAGAAGGGTATTTGCTGGAGGAATGTGTAGTTGAATGCAGACTATAAAGCGTTTGCGTTCCGATTTAAGGGGGGATTGTACCTCAAAAAGATGTTAGGCCTATTAAAATGCCTGCGTATAAAGGCAACAACGACATTTCATCCATGTTTAAGTTTGGGGCTATTAAATGAGGAATGTTCGCCATAAAACCGTCGAGGTTTCTTAAGGAAATTTCTCGCCACTTGTATTAAACAAAGCCAGTGCAACGTGGTGAGAAGTGGTGTATATGAACATCGTTCCTTTTCACATATTTCAAAAGATGAAAATCATATTGTTCAACTGTGATGAGCGATTGACTAGAAGAGCATGAAAAAAACGATATAAAGATGAAGTCACATAGGTTGGATACAGTTTTGACATTCAACATCCTGCTTAAAAATATGAAATCAAGCACAATAACTTGGTTACAGGTCATTTAAAAATCATCTTTATTTTTATAAATATGAATCTGCATGTTGCGTCCACTTTACAAAATCTCTCGTTCTTGCGTAAAAACGTGGCTGTTCTGATGCGTATTCTTATCCTTTACCAATAATGCAGCACACTTCCTGGAATTATTTTTAAATTAATCCAATTAAAATATACTTTCATTTAAAAGTGAAATATAGTTTCATTAATTATGTATTTATAAAGACCGGATTCACAAAGCAAGAGTGACTCCGGTGCAAACATTGTACAATCATTTGTTTGTATAGCAACACAAAACCAGGTCTGACAATAAAATCCACACTTAAATTACAACAGTTATAATGCCTTTGAACCAACACCATTATCATGTTTCACATCCACAAACTCGCTTGTTTTGCACGCGTCTCAAATAAACACTTTGTTGCACAATGCGGCGCAAAAAATCTTTTCCTCGAACTTGAATGTGGACGCGGCCAGATAGAGTAAAAGCAATGCAACTTTACTTGTTTATGCAGATTTACAATACAATGGGGGGAAATCAGGCATTCAGCTGAATAATAGCAATTAGGAAATAGGCATGCAATTGTATATAATTTGCAATATTGACTTTTCTTAACGTTTAATCTGCTTGTAAACATGAACTTGAGCGCAGACTGTTTGCTTTCACGTTAGGCCCACACTACATGCGCAGGCCATCATACAAAAAAACAAAAAAACAAAACACATATAATTATAGTCATGTTTAAATAAGTCTGTTTGTGTTGGATGAGAAAGAAATAATCTTATAGGTTTATTAATATCGCGGCTGTGCCCACCAGGAGCCAGGGCCTACTATTGCGCATTTGGAGAATCTCAAAGTCATTCACCTGAATCTTGACTGCATATTTGTATTACCTCTAATATTACCATTGAACTTGTTGTGACTGGGTAAAACTGCAGTGAAACTACTGTGACAGGAATATAAACATTTTACACATATTTATAAATACAAGTCCATGCCACAAACCGAAATGGCATGTGATGCGCTGCAGCATTTCACAGCACAACACAATATTCTGTCCTGCTATTGATTCTCTGCTGGTCATGATCAAGGGCGAGAAGTCATTAATAAGCGGCGAACGTTTGTTCGCGCATCAGCAGTCGTTTCTTCTTCATCCTGCGGTTTTGAAACCATATTTTCACTTGTTGGTCGCTCAGATCCAGTCTGTCTGATAACTCCTTCCGTTTCTGTCTGTTGATGAATTCATTCATCATAAATTCATTCTCAAGTTCAGCCAGCTGTAGCTTCGAGTAAGGCTTTCTCTTCTTTCTGGTTCTCACTTGTGATGTGCACCATGGCGCACCTGGAGGGAGCAGAGGTAGAAAATACGCGTTATACTTTAAATTAGTAATAGAACATATAAAATAACTGCTCCCGAGGACACGGCTGCAAATGTTGCTCACATCTGACAAAATTATGGTTTAATAAGGGGTTGCCTACTGTACATGTAGCAATGAAATAGAGCCAATATTACCATGAACCACACAGTGGCCTCTGTAAGTCTATTATGAGTCTATTCAAGTAGCTAATACTGATGCCACATGAGATATAAACAGACTATAAAATCAGTCATTAGACGACACCACAGACAAACTTACAGGGTCTCTATATAAGACAATATTCGCCAATAAAAATTGATCAGCGTCTTATAGCCAATTAATGTCATATGAGGTCACAACACAGGTTCGATAATGAACAGGAACTATCCTGAAGCACAGATCATATCCCTACTGGTGTCATAGTGGTTTTGTAATTGATAATAGAATATAAACAACAGAGTTGCTGTTGGAAATAGTGAAAATAACATAATTCTATAAAAAGGTACTTGACCTTCAGCAAAGGTGGTCCTGGAGCATGTGTTACTTGCTGATGGGTGAACTGGATTCTGCTGTTTGGGGCCGTTCACATTTAGTCGACGTGCTGAATCCGGACCGAGTTGGGCCACAGAACCGTGTGACCGGCTGTCCAGGTCTGAATAGCCGCAGTCGGTGGCGGCTCCGTGCTCCCCTGCGTAAACTTCATCTTGTCTACCAGACTCTTCTGTTTTGAGGTTTGCGTCCTGGAAGCATCGAGCGGAATCCTCCAAATGCGCCTTGACGTGGCTGCTGGAGGAGTTAATAGACACCGAGTTGGAAAGAAACGGCGGACAGTAGCCTCCAAAGGCGCGGCTCTGTGGTGGTGCGGTTGGTCCAGACGTGCACGAACTTGAGGAAGTCCACGGGAGCGTGCACACCTCTCTCCTATTGTAAGGGATCTGATGAAGCCCGGGTATATGGGCTCCATTACCCCGCAAGTTGGAGAAATACAGCGACTCAGGGGGAGCAAAATTCAACAGAGAACCAACATAGCCGGGATTTAAAGGATTCCGTTCACACATTTCCATGGAGCTTTCCTCAAACGCTTCTTGCAACCCTTTTAGCAACTCCTGAAGAATAAAGGGTAGGTAATTGTTGATTTGTCAATACCACGTCACGTGATATGCAAACTATGCTGTTCCGCCCCACCCTTGCTCCCAATAGCCACTGCAAAGCAAAATACCCCATGATGAAATATGAAGGTAT
Organism: Thunnus albacares; assembly: GCF_914725855.1. Taxonomy (NCBI): domain Eukaryota; kingdom Metazoa; phylum Chordata; class Actinopteri; order Scombriformes; family Scombridae; genus Thunnus; species Thunnus albacares. The sequence continues at coordinate 15,115,485 of NC_058116.1, forward strand.
GAAGTTAAATTCTAACCATCATTATTTATATTAGTCGGGAGCTGTTATTTGAAAGCACGTGTACATGAGTTTTATTTTGGGACCAGTGCCCTGTGACATGAAGAGTAAGAAAGTAACTCTGTAGACTGACCCACATAAAACAATGACAAATACAGGGCCTTAAATGCACCACAGGAGACCAGAGACCGTGCACGCCCGCATTCATATTCATGAAAATTCTTCCAGTGCACAATTATTTAAAATTGTAAAGAATATATGATTTGGGGAAATTGTTTTCTAGTAGTGATAGAAAAGAAAGTCTATCAAAGTATAGTAAGTATGTAGACGATAGATAGATAGATAGATAGATAGATAGATAGATAGATAGATAGATAGATAGATAGATAGATAGATAGATAGATCTCAACAGTAATGTATAACATTATCATATTATAAGCCTCATACAGAGAACATATATCACAGGGCCATTGGGCTGTACATCAGCTACAGTACATAGTAGCCCTGGAGGTGCTTTTCTTGTGGTCACCCGCTTACATACAATGTAGTCTTTATATTCTGTAAATAGGCTACTGTCGGCCTCAAAGCTACATTATAGACTGAATACAACACATGAGACATATCCGTTTTCATAAAATTCACATCAGCTTTCGGAGAAAACAAACGCATCGACCAAAAATGAGTCAGTTTCCCCCCCGAGCTGCCGTGATACTGCTTTGCAATGAACTTCAGCTTAACTCGCTTAAAACTATGAATCAGTTTGAAAAGATTGTTTTCATATATACTACTTACACACTTCTATAGACCCAGTTTTCTCGTATTTGAAAAGCAATATTCAAAACTAAACTTAATCTACTGGAGCATTTTTGCTTCATGGTTAAGTTCATTTTTATAGAGAATAGCCTATTTTCCGCAGTGAAGACACAGCCGTCATCTCTCTATAAAAGCTTGTGCATTGCAGCCCTTCTGTACAACTACAATCGTGAATCTCTAGTCGCACATTAGTGCAAAGAAAGAAAACTCATCCCGCAAAATGATGATATTGTTAAAATGTAAGAACGTGTTCAGTTTTAATTTTAAAAATCAAAAACTCCTTTGCACAAATTAAGAAACCCAAGTGCGTTTTCACTAGCGCTGTTTGTATTGTATTATATATATTTTTATATCTATAGTAATGAAATACGATAGCTTTTACCCATTATTTATATATACAACATATTTCTGATCAACGGTATAACTGACTTTACTATAATATTCCCCTTTACTGGCCTACACACATGAAACCTAACTAGACCAATATTAGGCCTAGTGAGGGCTTGTCTGCATAGTGTGTGTGTGTGTGTGTCTGTGTGGGAGTGTTTTTGTGTCTGTGAGTGTGTCTGTGTGTGTGAGTGTGCGTGTGTGTGTGTTGGGGTGGGGAGTTCAAAAATACACTGACACTGCAGACTTGGAGCAGCAGTTGTTTTTTTTCAGAGAGTGTAATGCATCTTGAAGTATTTAGTAGGACAATGCATTTAGTTTATACTGATCAGAGCTTCACTGTAACTTCCACACACACACACTTTACCACGACACACGGACAAAGAGACAGTAAAGTAATTCTGTAAGTAACTCAAATCCTCACAGATAGTCACCTTATAACTAAATCTTCAGGCTTATTTCGTGTATCTACTGTGTACCTCTGGGGGAAAGGTATGTGCAGAAAAACCATCAGTCTAAAGAGAATACAAAGATAAGTTAAAACGCTTAAAAACAAAACGCTTCAGTATGTATAATTTCAGTTGTTGCGACTGTAATCCAACAGATGGCAGTACCAGTTCATATACAGCCTTATATTTTTTGCCATGCTGTCCTTTCTATTATTACTCAGTAGCCTAATTCAGCGATTGGCCATCATCAGTAACGTCAGTCATCCTGCAGTATGTAGGCTTCATGCTCACCAAAAATCAAAATCTACTGTGGCTTAATGACGAAACATAAGATGATGTACTATAACATCCGCAGGCAAGGGAAGACAAGTGTGGAAATTACATAAACACGAAGGCTATTTCAGTGATTCCAGGGACTTTTAAAAGAAGAAATCAAACATGCAAAACGGATGAATAAACACGTGTAACACGTGTAACTTATTCTGCCAGTAAATGTACGTCTGGCACGTTTTTTGAATTGATAACGGTTAGAAATGAAAAGGAAAGGCTACAGAAAGTAAAAGGCTCAATCACAGCTCTAAAAGTCTATTTATCTCTATCTAAAAGTCTATCTATCTCTATCTAAAAGTCTATCTATATTATATCGAAATTTAAAACAAAAACAACTGCGTTACACATTTGGCATACATTATCTCTACAGTGAAAGCTCATATAGCTTTTTTAATAATTTGGTTCGGTTATCGGACAGTTTTGTTTGAAAAAGCTTACTTATCTGGGATTTTTTTCATGCTATTTGAGAGTTTATATAGGCCAGATATATTTAAATATTCCAAGACATAAAAACACGTCTAAACGTCATGCGGCTGATTAACCAAGAAAGAAATCAAAAACAAAAATAAAAAATAAGCAGTATGAATTAAATGAGAAAAAAAGCAAGTATGGGGTATTTTTGTTTATCACATCAGAAAAAAACATGTGAACAGACTAATCCCAACTAAAAGAGAGGAAACATCAATATAATCAGTAATATCTGTGTAGATACATGTGTCGTTTTAAGCCGCTCATGTTTTATCAGTTTCGTAATGTTTCATCACAATTTGTGCAGAGCTCCTAAGGGCGAAATGGACATTTATTCACACAAATGCGCTTCTCTAAAGAGAGAAAAAAAAAATAATCTCTTAATAAACTTAAATAACAGAGGTGAATCTTTGACATGCAGATTTAAAGATTTTCTTAGTAAAGTAACAGACATAAACAGGCTCCCACGATTAGAAAATGAGGAGAAGTTTAAGTGTTGAGTTTTAGTGTCATTTACTGCTCTTCGTCTTGCAGGTTTAGGGTGGCAGGAGCCAAATTGAGGAGCTCCTGTCTGGATGTTTTCAGGCCCTTTGAAGGAAGCTATCCGCCGTCTAGTCGTTGGTAATAAACTTGCTGCTTCCCTCGTTCAAGTTCTCTGCGGTGTTGCCTTGAAACGTCCAAGTGTTGAAATATCCACATTGTTCTGACTCAGTGGAAGTCAAACTGGGTTTATAGTTTCATTCTGTTTAAAAATAATTCACAGAGGATGTAGGCTCTTATCAAATGTCCATTTATCTCATGTAAAATAAAGACGGACAGTTTACAACATAGAGAATACTCTCATAGTTGCTGCATGGGGAAAAGTTTAATGATTTTCTGTGTCCTAATTATGTCCATTTGGCGCTAAGTGAACATCTGAAACTCCTCTATGTCTTTAGACCCATTCAAAAGTAATAGACAACAGCCTGCAGGCCTTTACAAGGTTTTACAGACTAAGCTGACAAATCGTCTTATTACGGTTCAAGCTTTGGATCGCTTTTTACAGACTATACTTGACAGTAACGTGCTTTTGTAAAACTGAAACTTTGCTGAGGAATCTTACAAATCTGACAAACGACGGCATCGAAGAGGAATCATTCAAATAGAAATCAGGTGGAGAAATTCAATTTACCTTTAAACCTTTGACGGATTTGCTTGACGTATGAATTAAATCCCCCAAAAGGTTAGTACAGTTTCCAATAAGTTTTGTCAGTTTTCAAAAGATCCGGCTGAAAGTAGAGTGTGTGGAGCCAACAGATCACATAGGGAAAAAAAAATATTCTACTGTAGAGGATCCTCCGCGTCTGTAGTTTATCCAATGGAAAGAAAAATTTCCATAAAATAGCCCAAAACTTGTAGTCTACAAACACAGGCCTGTTCTGTGATAACATTTACATCTTTGGAAAGTCTACACAGTACACAAGTCTTCAGTTTAAGACAGAAGTCTGCAGAAACGTGGTCTGAGGGGTTATGGCCAAGGTCATGTTTAAAAGAGGAGCAACAATGCAAGGGTAACATCTGAGTCAGATGTTACCCTTGAATGGTGCTCCTTTTTGTCGGATGATCTGAAGACACAAAAACTTCTGACAATACACAAACTTCTGCGCAGCTACCAAAGAATGAGAAATGAACAAATCATGAACTAACTAATAATTAATTAATCGCTAACAATCCGCTTAAGAATAAACCTGAACAGAGCAGCTAATATATAATACAGCAAGTAATGAGTTGACTTCGAAATATGTTGAACAGTCTATGCTAATGTTTAGCTCTTACAGAGGCCTTTATGTACATCGACATATTGACCAGTTTATGATGAATAGTTCCTGATTAATTCTGCTGCTGAAATGGCACAAAACGTATCACTACACATTATCATTTACACATTTATTGAGATGCAAAGTTTAATCTATTCTCTTTAGTTTCTATGTTTGAGCCTCTTTCAGTAAAGTCGTACATCTACTGGCCTATTCGTTACTTCGTAGTCATCTCACAATTAGAAGCATCTTCACAACAAAGTGACAAGTAGCTGTTGAGATTTTACTGTGAATATTGATAATTAGTTATTTAACGACGAATCGGAGAAAGCAGGAAAAAGGCCCAACGATATTTTGTCAGTTAAAGTAAAGGATAAAGTCGAGTAGCGCCAAAGAAACATGACTGATAATTGTTGAAATTTAGAGAACTTAAATTACTCGAAAACATTTTATTTTGAGTAAGACACTGTCGCATTTTACTTATAATAAAAGCAGCATCTTGCTATTTAAAGCATAACGATATTCAGTCAATGTGTCGTGTTTCTAATGTTTCTTTGACTCATTAGTAGCGAGACGATGTGGAAAAAAATGCAATTTATTTTATCATTGACGATGCTGGTCAAGTGGAAATATATTGTATTCATTCCAGTCGTGAAAAATGAAAATGTTGCATCTACAACCACCTACCATGTCACTTATAGCCCTGCAGCAAACTGTTCATTTAAGATGGTTGTGAGTTTTACTCAGTTATTACAATAATTTGATGCAACTCTGCCTCCTGGTTTAAGAATGTGATTTTTAAACACTGTAGGTTAAAGCAGTGGTTAGGTTTGGTCCCTTTTCTGATTTTTTTGTTTTTTCTTTCTTTCTTTTTCTGGGAAGAGGGGGGGAGGGGGGTGTTGTTTGCATTCACAAGAAATTACCACTAGATGGCCCTCTCACTTAAGGAAAGAAGTCAGCAGACAAGCAAAGGCCTAGTTGTCCTCGCAGTGCACTACCGAGAAACTGACATGATGCAATAACTGGTGAACAGCAAGAGCTTCTATCACTTTACAGTTTAATGAGACATTTCAGCTCTGTTTGAGTTAATATCTTGCTCAGGTATGTAATATGCAAAAAAAAAATGAAGCAACTTATCTCTTACACAGACTTCAAGACTCAAGAGATTTTATTAGTCACATATGCACACAGCCAGTGAAATGTTGCGTCAAACTCTCAGGCAGTAACCATTACAAGTACAAGAAATTAAAGGCTTAAAAGCTAAAGTTTATAAAATCTACACCTATCGAAGAGCCAACAATAAAACAAAAAAAAGTAAAAAAAAAAAAAAAACTATTGATAAACAGCAAAAAGTGTAAAGATGGTTGTGAGTGAACAGTAGATGAGTTGACAACAGACTCGGGTGAAGGAAAATATGCGTCAACATGTCTTATTGATGTAGTAACCTGCTCCAGTTAGTTCCGCCCTGCCCTGATGTTCTTTTAAAGAAAAGATTTGATTTGAAAGATTGTCATTTTGCATAATTTGAAAACCAAATTATTATAAAAATCGAATCAGTTTCTCAGGGTTAACAAGCTCTCGATGTAGTAGTATTGTAAGTCTTTCTTTTAACGGGCAAATCGCTTTTCCTTTCATCGGAAATGATCAGATTCTCAAACTGCTTTTTTCCTGGATGGAAATTTGATGATGGAAACTAAAATGTTTCAGATGATTTGCTCTCATTTCAGCAAACTGTCAAGACACATAAATCCACATTCCTCAGTGGCTAAGAGCAGAGGACAGTACTATGCAGCTTGCAATGTGACTGAAGGATCATTAAACAGAGCAGTGCCAAGAAAAGAAAAGAAAAATGTGTCAAATGAATGCAAAACCTATAATTATTCTGCCACAAAAGCATATAATATATGAACAACTGCCTTATTATTAGATACACATGTTAACTTAGATGCTATTTTTCCAGTGAATCAGAAAACAAATAGCTTTGACACTTGAGCAATAATAGTTACTCATGATGTTGCTTAAGTGCCTGACTTTCTCAGTAAATGCTACTTAATATCCTTTTGACTAGTAGTTTATTGAAGACAGCGGTTTGGAGTGTAATGTTAGCAAATAGACACTTTTTACAGTAAAAAAGATTCAGTATTGCACCCTTGACTCCAGTGATACACAACTTTAGCAGAATTTATCTGAAAATTATAATCACAAAAAGGAAGCAAACACCAAATAGTTATTTCACAAGAGTTTAGACCCATTCAGAAAAAAACAAGTATATACTGTAAACAGGCCACCAAAACTTCCTGAGTCAAATGGATCAAAGCTACTGTAGAGAGAATCAGTAAAGGCTCACAACTTTCACCTGAATTCAATGATCAGGCAACTTCATAGAGAGATAAGTCCAAAATATCTTAAGTGCAATGGCTTTTATAAGTTTGCAATCCATTAAAGTTCCCCTCCAATCAACATTTTGTTTTGCTTATTGCTTCATCGCTTGTGTTGTTTGAGCTTCACTGTGCAGAATGATGTACAGTATGTGCAGTTTGACACTAGAAAGCTGTTTTCACATTTATCTGCTGAAGAGGGAAAGTTTCTCAGTGCTCATTGAAAATCTGAGTTTTAAGACATGCACGTACCAGTATAGTAAAGTAGGAGAAATCAAGGTCCAGTAGTTAAACTTTTCAAATTAATATGCATAGTCTATATTTTTTATGAGGGAGAAGGAGTAGATGTAATTTTAAGAATTTTTAATAAAGCAATTGAACATTCAATTGTAGAAAATTCCAAGCAGAGGATTTTTTATATATATCCTAAAAAATGGAGCGAAGATTTAAAACAACATATTCTGTCCTCCTATGCATTTTGTTTTGAATGCCAACGTATGTAAGGACTAAGTTGTAATGTCATTTGGCTCTATCACAGTGTGATTTGGACATTTAAAAACTGGTAAATAAAGTACCAGAAGTTCAGTCAATATAACCTGTTGCAAGATGTGCACTTGAAATGACAAACAGAAAGGCATCTTACATTTCACTACATATATTTAAAGTGATAAGTCCAGTAAACCCTTAACAGGATGCTTGAAATGTGCTCTTATGTAAGGAAAACTGCTCTCTCAGCTAACTTTATTCATCCAACCCACTTATTAACACATACCTTCACAGCTTCATCACATAAATTGACTGAATTATTAAGGAAAAATCAAGGGGTAGTATTACAGGATGAGTACAGAGTGCAAAAAAACATGTTATTATGCTTAACTGTACAGATGCTGTACAGATGATTTCTTGTGTTTTGAGCAGTGACAGAGACCAGATCCCTCCAGTTTTTCTGTTGTGGCTCCAGGTGCTTTGTCATCAGGGTATATTGTGGCATTATATACTTTTATTCCTCACTGCCTGCTGCATGTGTTAATTGTAAAGGCATGCTCATATATTGCTTTGCCAAAATAAACGTCTGTTGGTTGTTTAGAGGAGGGTGGAGCTATCCCTCAGATACTTTTATCAGTCTCCTCCCACAACTGTGATGTATTTCTGCACCTCACTCAAGCAAGTTTAAAATCTCTGCTTGTTGATTTACATATGAAGTTGCTGCCACATTCAGAAACATTGGTTGGATGTAGTAAACAGAATATAATGCACAGAAACATGGTTATTTAATTCCTTTTTAGTTTTCTCTCCTCAAACTGCCTCAAGTTTACTTCCCTGCAACTGAGAACTTTTCATCTTTCATCTGGGTCAAGTCACCCCTGACTAGTGCACGTGCTAATTTAATACGGCTGCACATACCAAATTCAAAACTTCAGCTTCATACAAGGTTACCGCCCCGCAATTGTATGTTGCCTGAGCTCAGCAGGAGAACTTACAGTGGACACTGCAGTCTCACCACCACTGCTCCATCCCACCTTGATCTGTGTTCATCCCAGCTCACAATAATATTATTAACCCTTTAACTACCTTGATCTTATATTGCTATATACCATCCACTTTAATGTGTTGCTTCTCTCAGAAGTTGTGCTTTAAATTTATTATTGTCCTTCTACACATTTTACAAATCGTTTTGTACACATGATTGAGCTGTAGTAGACTTACAAGCCAAGTGGTGTATTTCTTTGTTGTTGTCCTTCTTAAATGTAAATATATTGTAGAGTCATGGAAATGAAGGGTTTGAGTTTAAGTAATTCTGAATTTGGGTCAAATTTTTTTGTTTACTCAACTAATATTTATGCCGATGAGCTTAGTGTGCAGTATTTCAACATTCCTATCCATTGGTGTCTTTTCAAACTCGTTACACTTTCAGTGAATTAGGTCTAAAAATATCCAGCACTTTAAAAAGTAGCTGTTTTGCTGACTGCAATAAATTTAAGAGAGCCGGGTTGGTAGGGGTCCTAAGTGCAAGGGAAACCCCTCAGAGAGGTAAAGCCCTTATGTCAAGTGGCCCTATTCACCCTTGTATACAACAAGTGCCAGCCACCATGGCTGAGGCCAATAAAGTGCTTTAAGTTGCAGTTCCTCTAATGGCCACTAGATGCTGAATCAAAAACAAAACTGACTGTACTGAGGTGGCGGGGGAAAGTACCCAACTTCTCACCATACAGTCAATCCCACATCTTCTTATGTGCCTCTAATGGAAAACATTTTGACATGTCACAGTAAGAAAAGTCCAGGTGTAAATAATAAAAAGTAACGGCTGAATTCCTTGTAGCGGCTTCAGTTTCAGGGTCATGTTATTGTGCATGCTGGGACACTTGAATAGAACAGAAACATTGTTAATGTTATTAGTAACATCTGTGCTTTTTATCTTTATTTTAACAAATCAAACTGTCTTCTGCGAAAAAAGGCTCATTGATGACTTTGAAAGCCATAATATTAAAGGCCCTGCACAGCCATGATAAACCCACACAGGTGATTTTAATTATGTTGTCTGATTATACTTCTTCTCAGGACTGTGTGAGTGTGCACAGACTGATTTGTTGCACTTGTGAAGGTGGGACAACTTACACCTTCCGCATTCTCACAGGTAGATAGACAATTCAATGACAAGGCTCCCATCATAGCTCGCCCACCTTTAACCTGAGCATGGGTCTAATAACGGTAAACACTTGTGGGTGTGCAGGACTTTTAGGCCGTTGAAATAAATATGTTTTGAAGGCCATTTGCTTGATTGACAGGTGCTCCAGTACATCAAAGTTGGCCATGATGGTTGCTGCATGCTTGTGCCACCACAGCTCTTCTTTATGGGACATTTTAAGTCCTGGTTTCTAGGATTTACCTACTTATTGGCGTGGTTGGCTCAATTTTAATGTGATGCTAACTTCCCATGGCCAGTTATCTGATAGATAATCAATCAAGACTTTAACCAAAACTGTTAATTTTAACTCAAATTTAATTTTAATTGTTATATTTTGTAAATCTGGTCTTATTCTCTATCAACAGCATACCTTATTGCTTGATGCTGCTATGCATGGCTACTATGTGCAAAACGTGGCTATAAAGTGTCATTTGTACTTTGTTGTTTCGCGTCACTTTGCATGGCCACACAAACTCAGTAGTGGATGTAATCATTATATTATTGTATTAATATTTGGGTTCGAGCACCATCTTGATAATTCTGATTTTGTTGCCATTATTGTCACTTCAGTGTCTTGTTGTCTTTGTGTTTGTATTTCTAACCCTGTCAATTAGTTTTAGAATATCTTGTCAGTGGTCTGTATTAGAAAACGTGCTTGGTGTCTAACACTGGTCCATTTACAGACATATAGATTAATGAACATTGTCTTCATAAATAGTCTAAATAAATGACATGAAATGTGACACCTTCTTGTCAAATCTAGCCAGCTTTACAGGTTTATACCTGTCTGTTCTGTTTTATATCCACTTTTACAAAATGTCAATAAAAAAATCATGATTGTAATTTTTTTTAAATATATTTGTTTTGTTTTGACATTCTTGTCGTATTTTATTTCACAGAAGACAGCACTGATTATCACAGTTGGTCAGTATGATGGATTTTTGGCTATTTAACTTAACATAATTTTCAATACAGTTTGAACTGAATATGTGAAATGTTTATTTCATTACACATGGGAACAAATTCCAACTGTACTACCACAGAAAAATGCCCCCTGGGAACAGTGAGGTGTGACAAATTATGGACACAAAACACCTTGTTCTCACTGTGAGGTGCAACATTTTCAGTTTTTGAACTAAGAAATCACAAAGTTGAAAAGTGAATATATATAAGCTTCAAGTTCAGAAACTCATGTTTATTTTTAGATGTGATATTCAAACAGAAAAGATAGAGACTCTAATAATGGTGAGATGACATATGAGTGATATATGAACAATATCATTTGACGTTTACAGTGAGACATTTCAACCAATCAAAGACTTAAACAAATCACTTAAGTAAAGATTTACTGTTTCAGTGTTTTTTTCTACAGTTGGCGAAGAGGAGCTGAGCAGAAATGTGACATTTGGTCTATTACTCAAAAATATTAACTGTAACTAACTAAGGAACAACTAGTAAAGGTTTAGACAAACTGCAGTGTAAAAATATTTCATAGCTTAAAAGTCTTTTCATAGAAAGATTCGTCAGCTGCACAATTAATCCAGTACATGTATGCAAATGACCTAATTATATTAAATGTAAATTCCTAGAGCTCTTAGAGAAGAATGCATACTGGTGTTTTACTTGAGTGCATTTTTTTATTATTATTAAAACAAAACACTGTGTTCACCAAGAAAGTGATGGGTGTATTACAACTTAAACTAAGGTAAGTGAAAATGTAATAATTGGTCTTATCCTGCAAGTTGTAAGACATTTTTCTTTTAAACGAAAATCAAACATTGGTTTACATGAACACTGCTTTAAAAAAAAAAAAAAAAATTATTTAGGGGGCTGAAATTGGCTGCAATTAGGCTTCAATGGATTCTTCTATATGGACTCTGAAGTCCTTTGTGTCAATATTCAGGGTCATACTCTGTGATCACAGGATGGGACAGGAGGCTCATTTATGTTCTGTTTTGAATCCTGTTATATTATTTACAAGCATTAAAAAGTAGAGAAAGTGTCAGATTAGGAATGAGGCTCTTTCATTGAAAGTGGCCCTTACAGCAACTCCAATTTCCTCTATACTGGCTTTCGCCTATAAAACATGTATTACTATTACCCATTTCTTACTTACTATTCTTACTACTACCTATTTATCTTACCTTTTTATTGCCATATACACATATAACATTGCCTGGAAATGTTCCCAGAGTGCTCAAGACAGTCACAAGTCAGGACACCAGCTACACAACAACTCATTCAACGCCTGTTATCAATGACAGCAATTAATATTAAAACCTGCAGGAGGCGCCAGAGAACGCACAGAAGATAATCTGATGGTCCCTTTACAGTCATTTCACATCGAGGAAACCAGGAGTCCATGCATGGGTGTTATGTCTTCACACATCCAGTCTCCGTTAGAGTTAATATGATGCAGACATGTGCCAGTTATTTTCCTATTAATACTAAAAAATAGGAGGTTCAACACAGGGATTGGAGACTTTGTAGTGACCTTTTAAACTAATGATGCTGTTAGAACATAAAATATTCAAGTATACGATCTTAAATCTGTGTAATTCGTTTAAATCCAATAGAAAAATCATTCATAAAGTCAAGGACAATGTAAAGAAACAGAAATTATAGGCTATATTAACTCCAACAGTAACAATTAGATGACTGTCACGTTTTAAAAGAAACGTCCTTTAACATGCAAGAAGCCTACTTCTGCATGCCTTAATTAATATATAAGTATGTACTGTTGTCAGTAAATGTGTAATAATGCACCCATTATCACCACATCAAAATGTGTCTTAAACGAATAAAGAACTGAGTGGATCAACATCCAAGAAAAAAGGAACAAAAAACTTGCTAAAAAAAAAAAAAGGTCTCACAAACTGAAAAACACTACAGCTCACCTTTTATCACAAACTTGCACCTTAATCTGATTAAAGCACAGAAATAGACAAAAAAAGAGAGAAAGAAATAAGGAGAATAAATAAAAGAACAAGGATTACAGAGGGGGGAGGAGGGCGAACAGAGAGGAGGGAAACAATAGAGAATCAAAGCATAATAATATTCCTAAATGAAGAGGGAAATGTTGCACCGCTCATTTTATTAATCAGACTGCCAATTTCACCCAAGAGGCCAAACCCAAGAGCAATCTAAAACAGACTCAGAGATCAACCCAGGGACAAGCATCTCGCTCCTCTCTTCCTCTCCACTTGGATATTATTCGTCTGACCGAAGGCCGCCTCCATCATCAAGTGACAGCCCTCTCCTATTTATTTGCTTATAAACCTGTTACAATAAATGATCATTGGAGCAACGTCAGCCGAGCATTTTAACAACGAACAGCTACCACTTTTGATGAATGACATTTTTTGCCGCTGTGGGGAGGGATGCACGGCACATTTTGAGCAGTCGCTCGTCGATTGCATTCAGATTCTTTCATTTTTTCGCGTCTTGCTTATAAAAAGGTTTAGAGACAGATATTCAAGAGACAGTTGCTGAGTTGCATGTGGATTTAGCTCCGGTACAACTCACTGGTGCGCCAGCCCCCTGGACAAGTGTTGTGTTTTTTTTTTTCCTTTTTTTTTTTTTTTTTTCTCTTCCTCCTCGTCTTGCGCGGCTTAATGATGGAGAGGATAAGAAAAGAGATGATATTGATGGAGAGAGGTCTGCACAGTCCCGTCGCAGGGAAAAGGCTTTCAGAGACGCCGGGAAATTCAGTGCTGGAGGCCCTGGAAAACTCTCAGCACAGCGGACGGCTAAGCCCGAGAATCACTTCGGCTTCTCTCCATGGAAATCTTGGGGACATCCCGACGAAAGGCAAATTTGAAATTGACAGTCTTTTCGGTACACACCACAACAGTGAAAACAGCTCTTCGGCGGAGATTTCGTCGACAGAAAGCAGGAAGAAAATGAGCATTTACTCCGAAGTTTCACAAGAATCAGATATTAACAGTGATGTGGAGGTGGGATGCCCTTCGCATCGCTCCCCGAGCCAACACAAGGAAAACAACAAAGGTAAGATTTTATTTCACTCAGTGATATTTTGGTCTTGTTTATATTTGTGCAATTATACAGTATGTTGATGTTAATATAGCGAGTATTCTTCCTCTATTATTATTATTATCATTATTATTATTATTATCATTATTATTATCATCATCATCATAACTTTACTTCTATTTTTTTATTATTATACAATGGACAAATGTAATATTAATAATATATATATATATATTGACAAAACTTTTGCATTTGCTTTTTGACACAAATTTTAAATTAACGCTTTAGTTTTATTATTTTTAATATTAGGCTGTCAAATATAGGCCTACTGTAGGCCGACATACGAGTATATTATTTCGGTATTATCAATATTAATAACTATTTGTTTTTTATTTTTATTTAGGTTTTTCTGACAGTAATTCTGGGTCGAGCTCAAATTCTATCCCGGGTATGAACGGTAATTCAGCGGGAGGATCAAACAATTCAAATTCCGACCAGGTCAGAAGGTATCGGACAGCTTTCACCCGAGAACAGATCGGAAGACTGGAGAAAGAATTTTACCGGGAAAATTACGTTTCGAGACCGAGAAGATGTGAATTAGCCGCAGCGCTAAATCTGCCCGAAACTACAATTAAGGTACAGATTAATCTTCATTATTCTTATGTCCAGTGTGCATGTATAGTGTGTTTGTGTCTGTGCAGAGAAAGCAATAATGTTGGTATTAAATACAGGCCGCGTAACAGTTATTTCTGCTGATGAAATGTTGCAGTGTGATATTTTGATTTATACATTAAATAACGTTTTTTTTATTTGTCACTCCACTGGATGCTAATCAATACAACTGTTATGTGTAGGCTACAATTAATTCACAGCCTGTATGCTATTTATTAAAAATAAAATATTGAAAAGAGCAAAATATATTTTCAGGTCTTTAAAAGTTGATTGTTATATTTTTAACTCCTGCAACATATAACATTTTTTTCGCGATTTATCATGAATGTAGAGATCAGTGTCTGTAAGCAGACGCTGAATCTCTTCAGAGGTCTAAATTTAGAGCTTGGGAACAACATGGCAGCTTCAATATGGGCCTTGTTTTGGCTTTGTGTGCAGGTGTGGTTCCAGAACAGGCGGATGAAGGATAAAAGGCAGCGTTTGGCGATGTCCTGGCCCCATCCAGCAGACCCCAGCTTCTACACTTACATGATGACGCATGCGGCAGCTACAGGAAGTCTACCTTACCCTTTCCACTCGCACATGCCTCTACATTACTACCCGCACGTCGGTGTCACAGCAGCAGCAGCAGCCGCCGCCGCCACCGGTGCCGCCTCGTCACCTTTCGCCACTTCCATCCGGCCCCTCGACACCTTCCGCGCACTTTCCCACCCCTACTCACGGCCAGAGCTCCTGTGCAGCTTCAGGCACCCGGGACTCTACCAGTCACCCGCAGGCCTGAATAGCTCTGCAGCGGCATCAGCGGCGGCAGCGGCCGCGGCAGCGGCGGCTGCGGTAAGCGCCCCGTCAGCCGCCGGGCCTTGTTCGTGTCTCAGCTGCCACAGCAGCCAGGCGGCCAGCGCGCTGGGCTCCAGGAGCACCAGCGCTGACTTTACCTGCACAGCTTCGGGGCAAAGATCCGAGAGTGGATTTTTGCCGTATTCTGCTGCTGTTCTCAGTAAGACCTCAGTCCCGTCACCAGACCAACGAGAAGAAACTTCGCTTAACAGATAACTCATCATGCAGCCTACACGACCGTTTCATATTTTGCTCTACTTTAGGGGATAGGCCTACTTTAAATATCACACCGGGGTAAAGCATTTGTTTATTACACAGCATTGTAAAGACACACACAAACACACACTAAGATTAATTTATAAAAGTCTGACTTAAACCCAAAAAGGCTCTTTATAACGAAAACGACATGAATAGCTGAGCACCGAAAATTTTGCAACTCATAAAAAAGCCTTTTCTAAAAGGCGTGTGCCCTTGTGTTTTTATGGGCTGTGCTGGATTAACTTACATATTTGGAGAAAAAAAAAATAGAGTATTCATTCTGTCCCCATGCCTCACTCACTGTGCCATTTTAAATAAACTTATGTGTTTCTACTTGTCCCCAAATTAAACTATGGAACTGAGATTGAGTCTAATTCCACATTTATGCGGCTCAAATGTCCTATATTCAACACGACAGACCCAGCCTGGCTATCCTGACTGCTTAGGTTTTAAGACACAAACCTGATGTAATTATGCTATCTAAGGTCCTGCTTTTCATCCCAGCAGCATATCTTTCTTCACTAAGGCCTAATAGACTGAGATTTTGGCAGCAACAGCTTCTCTAACACCCAGCCTCAGCTCTGTGGGGATATGCCTAATCAGCTGGAAGGTGCATATCATTTTTGCACCGCGTCTTTCGTGTCAATTTTTATGTTAATAATGAGAGGATCATGACAAAAATTGCCAATCATGTACCTAGATGGAGCTCCTTTGAATACACGACTGTAAGAAAGTTCCTCGTTTTGAGACCCGCTGTCAAGTGCTAACAACCCGCGGAGGGAAGTCATTAGACATACAAAAGACCTGAAACAAAGCGACAGTCCTGGTACACAGAAATGCACTGTACATGGCTACTATTTGACACGTGGAGGGTTTAAAAATATTACATACAAGCCTACAAAGAACCCCTCACACGTGTTTGT
This sequence comes from Thunnus albacares, assembly GCF_914725855.1. Lineage (NCBI taxonomy): Eukaryota > Metazoa > Chordata > Actinopteri > Scombriformes > Scombridae > Thunnus > Thunnus albacares. The sequence goes on from NC_058116.1 coordinate 15,131,472, forward strand.
TCATAATGGGAAAATACCTCGATACATGCAGTGATCTCCCTTTTATTTACATTGCAGAACCTCATTATATCAAACCCAGTATTTTCATAGGTATGTAGTCCCTGTAGGACCTCCTCACTCAGTACACACAGTGACGGGACTGAGCAAGGCGAAAATTCAGACAAATTAGCCTGGTTTTACAATCTGTCTGCGCCTGTAAAAATGGCTATGTGCTATTTTATTCGTTCCTGTTGGGACATCACCATTAGCTATGTTAATTATAAAACATGTGAATTGTAAATCGTGAAATATTTTGCAAATATCATGGATAGTCCTACTGATGGTTGGAAACTGAATTATTGATCGCCCTGGAAAAAAAAATGCTTCATGAAATGTGGATGGTAGGCTATTTTTGAAACACATTTTTTGTTTGTTTTTTTTATTTATTTTTTTGTGTGACTTGCTGAATGTTTTTAATGTTAAAACACTGGATGTACACGCCAAATAGGCCCATCACAAAAAAAACCCGCCTACAAATTGACCTGTAAACTCACCAATTAGTCCAAATTCATGATCTGTATTTCGTGCGAAATTTTTAGAGGGTGGATTATTTGAGATGGAGAACATTTTCGTTACGGTCCACTCAAAAAGAGGCTTTTAAAAGGGCTGATAAACAAGCACTGAAATGAAATGAAATGAAAATAGTATTGGCCTTTGTCCCTATAGGGCCTCTGTTATAACTCTATATCTCTGTGTTTAAAATATCAATGACTGTATGAATTTAAATATTTTAACTTGAAAAAAAAAGTGCAATATGAAATGTAAATCATGTTATTTATTGATCGTGTTTGTTCTTGGAAAATAAATAAAAAAAAAATCTTTACACATTTCCATCTCTTCACATTATATGACATTGCAGCAAAATAATCCAAATCTAGGTTGACTTCAAAAAATGGATTTGATTTTATATCACATGTTACAGACTAACAAGCTCGACACACACACACATATATATATAGCTATATTTATATAAAAGAAAAATCCTAAAATAAAGACATCCTCGGCTTATTTATGTGCTGTGGCACCATCTCTATAGAAAACACTGTGTAACATTAATTAATAAATAGGTGGGAAAGCTATAGGGAATATGAAGCATGCCATCACGGGTCATTCCGGCCCTATAATTTACCATTATTTTTACATTACCTCTAAATGATACAAGCTGATACTGTCGTTAATTGCACTTGGTTAAAATATAGCCTACACCAGAATGCCCCAAGAGACTTTAAGATAAGTTGCTTTTTTGAACGTCCCCATTAAAGAAATAGGATTAGGGCAGCAAATATGGGCGTGATATATCACCATGTTTCCTTGCTCTTTACTAAAGCGAGGGCTGCAACCCATACAACAAAGGCATTGAGATAGATGGAGGTGTAAAAAGGAAAAGACAGAGGCCAGAAAAACACTGCCCACAATAACACGATTAGTTTTGTATCCAATGTGCAAGACTGAAAAAAGAATTCATCATAATGCAGAGGACTGTCTGTCACCTTAGCCGAATGGTTTCTGACAAGAAAATAAATCTTTGGGTTGTTTAATATATTTTATATTTTCTTTATTTCGGTGCTAATAGAAAAACCAAATTAAATGTCCACCAGCGAGATAGAAATGCAAAGATCGATGATCCTGCCCCTACTGTCCAATCACCCCTATTTAATTGACTGTATTTTCAGGGTAATTGAACTGCTTGTTGTAAATTGAGGATTTTATAGAAACGACATGAAAACTGCATTTACTGACATTCATCGCATCTTTGACATTGATTATCTGATCAGCGCCGTGTCATGCTAACCTCCAATTCTTCATTACACACTGTTTATGAGCTGTTACAGAACAACTTGCTTGTTCCAGAGTGATTGATTGCCTTATTAACGCGTGTTCTTGTAAGTGTGACCGGACTGATTACGATGCATATGTTTAGAATAATGTTTCATTTAGCTGACTGCGAGTAATGCAGGGTGACAGCTGCTGCGGGAGGACAAAAAACCTAAACTACAGGGAGCAAGCGGGGCCAAAACGCATTTAAGGTGGAACCAGAAGACAGCGCAGACCCCTATGGTCAAATGCAGTCACTCAACGCCAGATGAAGGACTGGCAGCTCAGTAGGGTCTTCAGTGAGCCAACTGACTATAAAATAAAACACGTACATGCAGTTATTTTGTCCCTATTGTTACTTTGAAAGCATAAACTTAATTCCACGCGTGTAATATTATCCTCCATTATAACCCAGCCTGCTTATTAACACATATTGTCCTCACATTTGGATCTAATGCAGTATTTACAGCTGATATACCAGCTGTTCCATCAAAACATCCACTAAGTCAATCAAACATCATCAAACGCTGCCTGTACTCACTAAAAAAATAATATAGCTGGATTATTTTCCCAAAATGTAAAGAAAACGAGCAACATGAACTGCAGCTTGATGAGATTTATGCCACCATTATGCTTCTAAAGTAGTTTCTGCTCTGTTTGTCTCAAATCATTGCCTCTGTTCAAATGTTACTTTCATATATTACATGACATTAATTCAACTATAGCTCATTAAGACAGAATGAAATGGTTAAATTAACTTATCAACTCATAATGATGATGAATGAGGTATTAATTCAGATACAAGCTGGGCAATTTGCAATTTTGCGCGTTTTGATGGTTCTCAAATAACATTTAATATAACGGGTCATCCCCTCAATCAATTACGTGAGCATGTGAGTTGGTCCTATGGAAAATCCTTTTTTCATGCATATGCATTGAAACATGTTCTCAATTATCTTTGGAAATTGCTTTTATTGGTTTAAAGACTAAATCTTCCAGTGGTCCTTCGCTCTGGATACGGTTAAGGTGGTACAATAAATTCTGCTATTCTTCTGTCTTGTTCTTGAAACGCAGCCTGTAGACATCTACAATATTAACAGTAATTTTTAATTTGTTTAATATTATATTTGGGGAATTTTAAAAGCAACACATTTCTGAAAAGGAAGTTAATGGAGAAATACCTTTGAAATATTATGTTTTTGTCAATGTTGTTATGGTATTGTAAGTTTTTCTGATTACATCTGGTCACATTAGCAACAAACTAATCTCAGTATTTAAATAATAAAAAATATATTTTTTTGTAAAGATTGGGGGATCAGGTGGGATAGGGGTCTACTTTCTAGCCAAACTCTCACTTACAAGAACATTACACTTGAAAATACTACACACTCAAAAACATTGAAATCATCAAGTTGTCATCAATATCCCAAAGACAGTTTATGAAATCGTGCACATACAGAATTTACTTTTAAAAATCACATTAAAATATAGTTGTAAGGGACGATGCATGTGTGTCATCTACATTCCCGTGATTGATTTTCATTCTGTTCCAGTGCATTCTTAAAAATTTGGGTCCCCGGTTAATTCTTCGTCTCATTGAGATTCACCTTGCCTCTTTCTTATTAGAATTAGTGTAGAAGCAGGGCTCTGTGGGAACTTCTGACATGTTTTAATTTATAATAGCTCACACATGGCAGTTCTTCTTCATCTTCTTCGTCTGAAACCCAATCCTATTGGAAAATGCCACTCATACAACTTTTGGCTGCCACTGCAAGTGTCAGAATAAGTCAGTGATTTTGGTTTTTAGTTAATCATCATTTGATTGTCAAATTCATCTGGATTAAAAGTCAACACTTTTTCTTTCAGTATCCTTTGATTTTGAGAAGATGTTTGCCAGGATAAATCATTTTCACTTCTGTATTTTTTAAGTTACAGTCAGTAGGTTATGGACCCATCTCTGGTGTAGTTCTTTAATGAGTCTGGTTCCCAAGAGATTTTTTATTTCACATCTTAGATCGCCAAAGGTGCACAAGTGAAGCCTTGCATTATTCAAGAGTAATGACAAAGCTATAACATTATGATTATTTTTGTGGCAATAACACTAAAGGTAAGAAAGGATCCTGCACTGTCTGATGTTTCTGGCAATAAATATGTTCACGTTGTCAACAGTGAGCACATTTTAAGAGGCTGATGAGGTCAAACAAGTGGGCATGCACTTTTAAAATTTTACCACAAGATGCTTAGAGAATTCTTCTCCCCATGCAGAGACAACTTAACAGAGAAATGACATCTCATGCATGTATTTTGTCTTTCGTCCTGATGGTGGTCTTGGTGGTCTGCACCTGACCTGCCCACAAATACTTTCATGAATGCAGAAGTACATAGCAGCAAGACAAAAATAAAAAAAAAATTTAACGAAATCAAAGTGTTTTTGGAGTGTGACCTTTATGTTTGTATAAAGAGTCAGTCAATGCAAAAAATTAATACTTTATTCCCCAGTTTAACTGTATTATAAATGTTTTTAAAAACCCCTTTCAATCACTGGTTTGTATAACGTTTCCTAAAACCAGTCATTTAATAACAGACTACATTTCTAATAGTAAATGGCCACCAATATAAACAGAATAGAGTTTACCGTCTGAACTACCTAAGCAATGGTGGACAGTAACTAACATTTACTGTTATTTAGTCATTTTACTCTGTAATTAAGTTCTTAAAGTCTTCTTTTCTTTATCTGTCAGTGCAGTAAGAATATTCCAACCTATTTTCAGTGCAAATCCCCTTGTTTCAAGTATTTTCTAAAACAAAATGACAGCATTGGTTTTTGGTTAAAATAGTATGTGCTTAGTAGCAAAGCAGAAAGTTGAAAATATGAAATTCATATAACGCTACAAACAGTCTTGAGAGGTGGTCAGGGTGGACAGACACCAGAAAAAGTTCACTTAATGTGATACTCTACCACAAATGTTATAACTATCAGATTCTCATTCCCATAGGTTTGAAAGATAAAAAAAAAACTGATTGTCCCTGCCATCACAAAGACTTGTGGTCAGCTTGAATTCAATCAATTCTGATGGTGAGTTTTCACTGCTTTCCATTCATATGCTCAGTATTGTTCAAGACAGTCATTTTTAGCAAGATAAGACTGAAATTACACTCTTTACACTCTCCATTAGACTTTCAAGGAAGGTGACAGTATGACACAGGATAATGTGTATTTCATAAGTATGTTTTAATTAATGTATAATCACCTGAAAATAAGAATTGTTATGTTTTTGTTACCTTAGAATGAGCCCTTTATATCTACATAGGGAGTGGGTCCTCTCCCACAGAGGCTGCCACGTTGCACCGCCATGTTCCTACAGTAGCCCAGTACAGACAAACCAAACACTGGCTCTAGAAAGAGCCTTTCGCATTTTTCGCAGCCACCATAGATTCTCCTTCATGCTTCAAAGGGGAGGGGGAGGGGAGGTTTATTCATTTTGTTGCAATCTGCAACCTAACTGCTAGATACCACTAAATTCTACACACTGGTCCTTTAAGGAAATACAAACAAAAAGTGAAAAAAAATACTATAAAAAGTACAGAAAACACAAGCAAATACAACTGCCTTTATTGGACAGTTTACGGCACAGATGATTAGGAAAGATGGGTAGAGAGAAAGTGTTATGACATGCAACAAAGGCATATGCGTCCTGGCTACCAGACATCCCGCAGGTAGAGTTTGGAATCATACTCAACAATGACCTCAGTTTTGACGAACACAACACCGATATTCAGGAACGACTTCATAAACTCAAAGCACTCTTATGTTGCTTACCAACTGATGTTGCTGCTATGCAAAACCACAGTTCAATCCATATTACTTTAGCGTTCCCTCATGTTTCTTTACCATCTTATCCATATCCAATGAGAACTTTTCTTTTTTTTTTTCAAATTGCACACACTGCCTCCAAAATAACTGGCCTCCTACTTTACCCTACCAATCTCTGCAACAGAGCCTCCATTGCACTCACCATAGTAAACAACCCTGAACCCATTTCACGCTTCTCCCATCCAAATGCAGTCACAGGATGCGAAAATGGGGAAGCACATGCTCTCATAAGAGTCTTGTTCTTTCTGCTCTGGCAGCTCTAAAAACAATGTCACACTGATTACAGGAACACACTTATATTTAGTTATGTATGTTATTCATCTATATTTCTTGGTGTGTGTCTGTACTATATAGATATCTGTAGAGTATGTTAAGTAAGCTCTATGATACTATAGTTCACTATACAAGTTGTGACATGGAAAATAATTTAGCACATTTATATATCAAAATAACTGCCACCAATCCAAAAACAAACAGCAGAGTTTATGCTTAGCTAGAATTAATCATTGCTTGTCATTTCTTCATTGGTCCATTCATGGTACATTTAATGGATTTACAAATCAGTGAATTATGACCACCTGAACACAAATACCTGGTATGTATGTGGTCACAATAACAATATTAACTGAATTCACATTTGATTAGGACCACTTGAATACATTCATTAAGACCAAACCACGCCCTGTTGTGGGCTATTGAGGCCCGCAAAGAATACAACATCTACGTCCTCCGAATTTGGACAAAAGAAAGCTGCATTTCTAAGCCATGTTTGGAAGAGACCTTTGCTGACCAGTTATGAACTTCCTTGATAGGCAAAGTTAAATGGAACCAGTTCTAGTCTGTTTTAGTGCACTTACCTTGCGCTGCCATTTCAGACTGTTAGGTTTAACATCAGCACATTGTCCTTCCTTGGTCTTCAGTAAGCCCCAGTGATGAACTTTGTGATGTAGCACATCTGGTCCTCAGCAAGGGAACATTTGAAGACCCAATAAAAAGAAGTGCTGCCATAACAACCTTTCCTCAGTTTAGGCAGATGAAAGCATGGATTCCTGAAAAAGTGAACACAAAAAAGAACTTTAAAAAGGGCAGTGTAGACAGTGCAGTCAGCAACTGAAGAAGGCCCAAGTTCATACAGTAGCAACAAGCCACTTGCTGTGACCACATCAGGAGTGTGGCTGTTTATGCCTGGCCATGGCTATGATATGACTATGGCAACTGCTATGGCTATAGGATATGGTTATGAATGGCTGGCTACTCTATACAGCACATAAGGAAGTAACAGCCAAGAAAGTGTTAGAGTCAGACACTCCCACCAGCATTTGAACCCAACTCCATTAAGTAGATCAGATTGATTGCCAATATACCAACAAGAGTTCACAGATAGCTTGTGTCACAGCTTTGGTAATCACAACAGTGCTAGTCATAGTCAGCCACAGGTATAGCAACTCAAAAGTCACAGCTACAGCCAGTGTCATAGCCAAAATCACAGCCACAGACACAGCTAGAGGGGTAGACATAGCCATAATCACAATGCTTGTAACTACAGCCATAGCCATGGTCATAGTCACAGTCACAGCCATGGCAGCAGTCAGGCATGGTCTTCATGGGGTTACATACAGGAGTCACAGTGTAGGGAACTCAATAGCCTCCCTTAGTTAGCTTAGCAGTCAAAATTATGCACTTGTGTATATATAATTACCCATTACCCATAAAATACTAATGTGCCAACATGAAACTCAATGCACAGTGGCAAACAGAGTAGCTAATACAGCTAATGCTAAAGTAACCTCATCAACTTAACTGCAGTATCTTTACACAGAATGAACATAAAACATTTGCTGACTTTACTCAATTGCTGTTCTCCCACAAAACTGATACAGGCAAACTACCACAGCCTGACATAACCAGCCACGACAAAGTTTGTACCTCCTCACAATGTGGTCACAGCATGTAGCTGCAGCTACTGTTGGAGCCCAGGCCTACTGCAACAATGTCCATAAAACAGCAGCTATAAACCAACCATTTGTGTTTGAACCGTTTCCTTTTTTTAGAAGTGCTCCTCATTTCCTTCATGTTAAAGAATTAATTAAAATAAGAAGGCTTATGGGTTTTCTTTGTTTGAGAACCTTTCTACAGTGTAGCATGTTAGCTAAGTCATGTTAGCAAGGATAACATCCTCTCTTGTGAGAAAATGCATTGTGACAGCATGTGTAGCAAACCCTGGCACCTGCATAACCAAAGCTTATATACCCTCCCAGTAACTCATTGGGACTGGACCAAACAACCAGTGTGGGAGCTCACTACATAAATACATATATACAGACAACTGAGCAAAATAGATATTACATTTTATAAGTTCATGTTCACAAATTACCAAGCAGTTACAGAGACAAACATCTATGTGAACACCAGCTTAAGGAAAACACTCTTTGTCAAAAACAGATACATGATCCCCCCATGCTCCTCAAACATGGTAGAACCAGGAAGTATCAAAAGACATGAGATCCCATGTTGGTCCTTTTGCCTGAGCCACATAAGACAAGTGAGTAACAAGGTAAGACAATACTTTGCTATGGACATTGTGTTAGCAGCACTTAGCATACCATCAGCAACAGAAAAGTCAACATGCCTGCTTGAGGTTACTGGACCAATTGCTCATTTGTGTTTCGTGCTTTGTTTAGGACTGACTTCCACAGCTGCCAAGAACTGCAACGACAAATCTTCCTATTTGTACAAGCGCAAACATGAATACACACATGGGATGAAATACAATATCATGAGATGGAGCAAGCATTTTATACCCTCACAGGAAGGGGACGAAACAGGAAACAAACATTTTAGAGGGAACCAAATCCACATCAATATGCCACAGCTGCCCACTGCCACCTTCCACGTAATATGGCTAAATGCATTCAGTTTACTGCATTTAAACACTTTTTTTTTTAGATCAAGTTACCTTAAGCTGGACTTATAATTCTCCTTTCAGGGTGTGGCAGAGTCCATGTACAAGGCTACATACTGTAACTCAGCCAAGATACTGCCAGAGCCGACTTGCATGTCTTAAACTACACATCAGAGGTACAGGCATAGGCCTACCATGTGGAGTACCCAAAAACCAACAAGTCCTCAAAATTAGACAACCACATAGGTCATTTGACCATGTGCTCCAGAATGACCCCTAAGAGTGTTTCCGAATCAGGTGCCTCCATTAGCAGTAGTTGGCAGGACAAATTCATTTGTCAAATCACTGTTTAGAGACACTTATATTTTATGATGTGACAACGCTGTGGTCAAGGACTGAGTTTTAGGCACAAAAACCACTTGGTTATGGAAAGATCGTAGTTTGGGTTAAAATGATCACTTGAAATGTGGTGTGGCTTAAAGTTACTACTTCCATAACCCTCGTCCTACCAAAATATGCTGAGGGGCAGCTTCTGAGAGCTGTTCAATCAGAACAGAGTGGGCTCTTTGGAGGGGCAGCCTTAAAGAGACAGGAGCTAAAACGACCTGTTTCAGGCAGGGGCTGAACTGATGGGCTGCATAAAGGGCCTGTATAAGATAAATACGTTTGTTTGTTTGTTTTTACTGTAAATCATGCAAAGATATTCCAGTAGACCCCCAGATTAAAAATATAGGCCTGTAAATATGCATATGTCCCCTTTAAGGGGATTCTGATGGAGTGAATCATGTCAAGGAAGTGGCAGTAAGATGCAGGTACTTTGTCTACAATGGAAGTAACAGGTACTTCAACATAAGCTTAAATAAATGTGTCAATAAGCCTGTACCATCCAGGAGTTTTTAAATAAATAAACTTGAGCTGTAGCTTTCAAGCCATGGGCAGACAGTGTTTTGTTAGCAGGAGTATTGAAGAGTAAGCACCACACAAGCATCTAACCAGACCAATGTGATATTTACAAGTGCATTTACATGCCGTTTAATGTGCTGCAGCTAAACAGCTTTTCTATCTGACGTCAGCAGTGTACTTTTCCAAGTGAATCTTTGTTTGGTGGCTCATTCAACAAACTAAGATGTAGGACAAGATGTGTGTGTGTGTGTGTGTGTGTGTGTGTGTTTGTAAGTTAGATAAGGAGACTTTAGCAGGAAAGCTAATGTGGGTTGTTCAGAGTCTGCGGCTCTAGAGTTGTGTTGGAGGATGCTGTCTGGATGTTAGTCAGTGTAACCGTCTGCTTTGCTTATGATAGAACGCTGATGTTACTGCTTTGTGCAAGTGTGTTTTAAAATGAAATGATTTGATTTGCTGTATGGAAACAAATTATCCATCTACATAGACAGAACTAATGGTATTCTGATGAATTTACAGAGCAGATATGTATGATGTAGCAGACTAAAAAAAGCCTTTTAATTTCAGTTGGAGTTCTTTGAAGAAATCTTTAAATAAATCAGTATAATGTTTATATTTATGTATGTGCTATTGTGATTTATCTCTACCTATTTCTTCTGTTGTACTTTGGTCTCTCTTGCAAAATAAATTTTAGTCTCAATGAGACTGCCAGATTATATGTACAGCATAATTCAGGGCATCCTGGTGCCTGACTGAGACACTTACCATGTATTTTCAATGTCTCTGCTTTGATTCCAGACTGAGACCTTTGTTGCGTGTTATCCTTCTCTCTGTTTCCTGTCCGTCTCCGACAGTCTTGACAGTCTGTTATAATTTTTTTTTTTTTTTTTTTTAAACCCAAATCTTAAAGTTTTTTGAAAATAGCAGTAGTTCATGCCTGGCATATGACTTGTATTTAAACTGGCTAGCTAACAAAATGTTTCGATTTTGCATTATTTGTAAACAAGGCCAATTGTCATTGACCAAGAAAGGATGATCCCCACAGACATTTTGGGTCTGTATGTACAGACCCGACATACTAGATCCTAACAAAATGTGTTAGGAGGACCTAGTGTGTCACATCAAAATTTCATTAAAACACAGTTAATAGAAAATGTGAAGAATATCATCAACTATAAAGTCCTTTAGATTTCATTTCAGTCATTCTGGAGCTCATTTACAGGCAGTACCATTGTTTTCTCTCCCAAAAGTACTCTGAAAGGACTGTTAAACAGGTTGATTTAAAACTGGCTTTATAGTTATCAGGTATCTCATGATGTCATGTATTTTGTCTTTTTCTACTTATGTATTTGTATATTTGTATTTGCATGTTATTTAAACCTGCCTAGGGACCAGGGATGTAAATTAGCATTTTTTGCAAACTCCGGCATGTTTACATCTTGTATTTTATATTGATGTTCCATAATGTGCTCTGTCCCTATCAAATAAACAAGTCAATAAATAAATATTCATCAATGCACATACTGTATGTTACTCTTGATGACAAGAGATCAAAATGGTGAAAAGGACAGTTAAAGTTGCCCTCATCAACCAAATCAGATTATTAATTTATGTCTTTTTTTCTTGAATTAAATAGCAAAAGTATGGTTTTTATCTTAAATAATTGGGTGATTTGGTGTTTTCTGTAACCGCTTTATATTTTTTGCAATCATTAAACTTATTGGAACATATTCTTTCTTCTGTTGCCATCATTTAGTCCATTTTTACTCCTGGTTTGACTGAATAATGAGCTTTTTGTGTTCTGCTCTCGCTTTTATGAGCACCCTCAGGCCAGTGCTGTGTTTACATACTCACTAATGAATCCCACTGTTTAACTTATAACTACAGTACTACATAATTAGACATAATATTTAGTTTATTATCCGCATTTGTGATCACAAGGTGTACTTGACCTGTAGATAAACCAAGTTTCAAAATAATCTCAGATATACAGACTTTAAAAAAGAAAGAAAGGAAAAAGACAGCTTCTCACTTGATCCCAATTTAAGTGAACAGTTGTTTATTGCAAAACAGCTTGGCTTACAGATCTTTCTACAAACTAATTCTTTTGGCTAAACAGGGTAAACAACAGGATGCAGTGAGAGGTTTACAGTCATTATCACTGAAACACTTGAAACACTTCTATCCATAGCATATGAATTAAAGTAGACACTTGCCAGCAGAGATCAGAGGAGGTTCGGATCCATTTTTAATTCTGGAGGGAGTGATATAAAATTTGATTGTATAACCATAACCATGGTCATTACCTGAAACTACTGATACTTTTGTATCAACTACTACATTATTTGGCAGTGATTTACATTTTTTGCATACGTACAATGACAATAACTTGGGGTTCAGTGACTTGCTCAACAGGTCTTTGACATGGGGGCAGGAGCTGCTCGGGGATTTAACTACCAACCTTGCAACTGATTGCCAACTTACAATACTGCATTAACTGATGAGGCAATATTACTGGCAGCGTTGGCTGAAATAAAAAAAAGACAAAATTGCATATTATCACAATGACAGAAGACCTCCATCCAATATCAATATCAATCAATCATTTGTGCCGTCTTTGATCCGAAGGTTGGCTTTCATGGTCCTCCTACTGTTTCTCTTCACAGACTTTCTCTTGAGTTGTTCATATCTTCTTTCTCCGCTCCATCTCTTTATGTCATCAAGCCACATTATGCGTTGTCTTCCCACTCCTCGTTTCCCTTCAATCATCCCTTCCAAAACCCTCGTCATCAGCTTCCCACTGGACCCATTCAGAATGTGCCCCGCAAACTCAAACTTTCTCTCTGCAATCTCCTTCATAAAATACCTGTCTTGTCCTACCAGTTTCAGAGCCTTATCATTTGACATAAATCTTCTCCAGCTGATCTTGAGCATTCTTCTCTAGCACCATATCTCAAATGCATTTATTCTTCTTTTTGCTTCCTCTGCCAATGTTCACGTCTCTGATCCATATGTACTGTAAGAACAGAAAAGATATAGGTTTCAATGATCTTTTTCTTTATTGTGATGTTGATGTTGCTTCTCAGAAGTTCTTTATTCTCCAAGAAAGCCATTTTTGCTGGTCCAATTCTGCATTTAATTTCCTCCAGACATCTTCCATCTTTGTAGATTTAACTTCCCAAGTATTTGTATTTGTGCACTTGCTCTAATTCTGAATCCTCCGATTTAAATTTGATCTTCTCAATTTCTCCTTTTCCCATAATCATTGATTTGGTCTTTTTGCTGTTCAATGCCATTCTGTATCTCTTGCAAGTGTGCTTCTCTGATCATCCTTTCCATGTACAAATAGAGAATTGGAGATAAGATGCATCCTTGTCTTACACCTCTTAAGATGTCTACTTCTTCTGTTTCCATTTTCTGTAATGACAGCTGCTTTCTGGTTCCAATATAGATTTTCTATTATTATATTTCATGTGCCGGAAGTCATTCTTTTTTCAGTATCTCAATTAGACGCTCATAGTTTACCTGATCAAAAGCCTATCTATGAACACCATGTAAACTTTTTTGTTCTTTTGTATCATCCTCTCTCCAATTGTTCTTAGTATGAGGATGCCATATCTTGTTCCTTTTCCTTTTCTATAACTCAGCTGGCATTCTGAAATCCTGCTATCAATGATGCTGGATATTCTGCTCTTGATTATATTCAACAGTATCTTTGACCCATGACTTATGATACTTATCAGCCTGTGCTCTTCACAGAATGAAATTGCACCTCAGAAATTCTTCTGGTATTTTTTCTGATTTGTAGATCTTATTTATGACATTTTTGATGTTTCTTTCTCCTTCTGGTCCTAGACTTTGAAGTAGTTCCGCTGGGATACCATCTGCACACCATGCTTTTCTTTTGGGTAGCTTCTTTATCACTTCCTGAATTTCTTCCTCTATGATTTGATTTATTTCTATGCCAGTTGTGTAATCTGTTTCTCGATTTGTCATTGCTTCTGTCCTTTGATACTCAGCTCATCTTTTAAACACTTGGTTTTTCTCAATGAGCACTTTTCCTTGTTTGTCTTTTATTGGTGTTGATTGTGACTTGTTGGTGCTTTTTCCATTGAAATCTCTCATCTTTTGATGAAACCTTGGGTTATGCTGTCTATCCAGTTCCTCAAGTTCTTCATACAGGTTGTTGAAATGTTCTGCTTTCACTTTTTCTTTCACACATTTGTTGTATCTCCTTCTTTAGATTTTGGTACTCTTTTTGTTTAGCTTGATTTTTTGCTTCCCGTCTTCCTTTTTTCCCCCAAGATATTATCTTTCATCCATTTTTGTTTGCATTCTTGCTTTTTATTACCACATATCTCATCTGCCACTTCTTTTGTGCATTTCACTATATCTTTCCATTCAGGTTGGTTTATCAGCTTTAGTTTTTGATCTGTCATTTCTGTAAATTTGTTTCTACTTCCTCCCTGTTTTAACTCATCCAAGTTCTATTTTTTTTACTTTTTCCCTTTTTCTACCTTTTTCAATTTGCACTTTAGAGTTACTATGACTGGGTTATGGTCTGCTCCAGGCCTTGCTTTTGCATTTCTTACTGAATTTCTGTATCTTGCACTGACAAGTACAAAGCTCTTCCATTTGGGGCTTGCCATGTAGACTATGCTTTGCATTCTGCTTTTGTTCAAACCATGTGTTGGTGATGATCAATTTTTGCTCTTTACAAAAGGATCTTAACATTTCACCACTTTTATTTCTGTCATCCAAAAGACCAAAAGGTCCCACAATCTTTTCTTCTTTTTGTTCTCCTACCTTTGCATTAAAGTCTCCCATTACTTGACATTTTTACCAAAGGTCTTTTTGCTTTTAATCACTTCTGTTAGTTGTTTATAGAAAGCTTCTTTTACAGCCGATTCTTTATCAGCTGTTGGAGCTTATGTTATGAACATATTCATGTTTACTGGTGTTGAGTTTATTTTTACGCACCTAATTCTATTATTGATGTTGTCCCATCCCATTACTGTATTTCTTGCTTTGTTATTCATGACAACCGCTACTCCATTTCTTGATATTTTTTTCCTCCTGAGTACAAAATTCTGAAACTGCCTTCAACTGTCGGTATATCTGACAAGTAGTCCTTCTCCTTTCCAGTTTGTCTCTGTGACTCTAACCATGTCAACTTCCATCCTGTCCACTTCTTGTAATATGTTTGGCAATTTGCCTGTAGACATTGCTCTTTTTTATTGAAGAATCTTCTGCCTGATGTCTATGACCACACAGCCATCAATTGAAATTTCCTCAAGTTGCCTGTAAAGTCATCCACTGCCTGCATTCCACGGATTCACGTAATCCTGATCGGAGAGCTGACAGGTACTACACCTTGCCCAAGGGTGACCTGAAGGCTAGTGGAGGGAAAGATAGCCTTAGTTTCTTTTGGTAATGTCTGTAACCATGACATTACACACACACACACACACGCACGCACACACGCATATGACAGTATCACCTATCACATGCCAGGTTGTCAAGTTGAAGTTCATCCCATTGGACTGGACTACATGATGTTAGTCAAGCCCATCTGGACCCCTCAGTAGTCAAGTCTGTGCAAGTTTGAGTTTTGTTAATAAGTCTTTCTTTTTAAAACAAAACTTGAGGATTTCCACACTTTTCTTTAAGAACACAAACATTCGTTCAATAAATGCATCCCAAAGTTTACCCATTGAGAACACCACTATCTTTTTTGAGTGACTCAAGTACTGAAAAAAGGTTAAAATACTGTATCAGAATCAGAATCCAATTTATTTGCCAAGTGGCAAGTACAAGGAAGTCAATGTGGTCCAGATGTCAACAGAAAAAGCAATAAACATGAACATTAAACAATAAATATAACAGTTATTGACATAATAAAAACTGTGCAAAAAGGCAGAATATAAATAGAAGTATAAATACCAATGTAGATATAAATATAAATATCTACATTGGTATTTATACTTTTATTGTATGAAGATTAATGGAATCAAAAAGATTTCAAAAGTCTACATCAAGATTAAAATTACATACGTGTCACCCAGCTCTCTCTCTCGAAAACTCCTTATACTGCGAATAGCTAGCCTACAGATACAACACCTATTGATAAGTCCAGTTAACTACGTTCATATCATCATCATGAGAAACACAGTCAAACATGGTAACATTATAGTTGGACTCATCACCAGGGCAGATGCCTTCTTTCAGTGGACACTCCCCCATCTTAGCTCACACAGCCGAGGTCTAAATCCAGGAGGGTTGCAGTCCTGAGCTACAGGCTGTTGAAACCGGACAACTCATCTGCAAAGGTAAACCCTTCTTATTTCTCAACACTGAGCTGTTATTCACTTTCTGGTCAAGTTATTCGGACTCGTTTGCTTTTGCAAAACCTTGACGAACTAAGTTAGCGATGCTTGATATAAGTTATCGTGATTTACTAACTGCAATAGTGTCTGCGTTACTAGCTAACTTAGCGGTTAGCCAGCACGGCGATGCTAACACCACCGGTTTACTGCGTTGATTAAGTGGGTTAAGAAGTAATTTAGGAAACGTTAGCTGCAAACATTGACATGAAGAACCTTCCCTGTGAGGTGATCGTTACCATTTAGTCATTGCTGATTATAGTTAACGTCGTTATGAAATGTCAACTGCCTCCGAAAACATATATAGAGAAGTTCTGACGTTTGCTAACTTAAGTTAGCAACGGTAACTTAGTTCAACTCGAGCACTTGAAAGTTTTCAAGCAAGGTTAAGTTACTGTTTGAATGCATTTCACAGATTAATTTGGCTTTATTTGTAGTCGTCAAAGAGTTATGTTACAGTCTTATTTAATGTATGTTGCCAGTCGTTGTTTGAACGTAGGTTAGTTAGTTGCACTCAGTTGCTAGTTTCTTGTTTGTGGTGCTGTTGAATCTTATTGCATGTTATACTGATAGATGTTTGTGAATCTTATTTAAATTAATGAAAGTAAATATGAAAATTGTTAGAAGGCCCTCAGTTAATGCCATAAACATACCACAAACCGAAGTCTCTAGAATAACAGTAATGAAGGTAGGTTTTATTGCAGGGCTGTTATATTTGACCGCATTAGTTTTATCTCGGTGTACTTAATGATCTGGCAACTGAACTGTTATTGACTGTCATCGCCTTTGTCAACAGGTGGAGAGGTTATCTGAGTGAAAACACTAGAGGAGGGTCCCAGAAACAGAGCAGCCTACAATCCCTCATCATCAACATGGGGGCTGTCATCTCACGGTGGAGGGTTTGTATTCATCACATTTACTGATCATGTCTTTCACTGTATGCTACTGCTATACTAATTACTTTATTGCACAATATATGTGTCAAAGAAAAAGTGTTATTGTCTTTTGACTTAAGACTTCATACATTTTCATTCAATTGCATTTAGGGCTTGAACTACTAAAAATTTAACCACAGCATAGTTTCTGTAGAAACTGCTCTCACATGTTTTGATATATCTATAAATGATCACAATTCAGACTTGTGACAATACCAACTGAAGAACAGACACATAACATATTCACCAAAGCAGGAAGCTGATTAAGGAAGTTTCCATATCCTATCAAGATGATGCTTGCACAAAGAGTGCTGTTGTTATGGCTAATGTTATAATGTCACTTTCTTTAACTAGGATTTCAAAATTTTTGCCTTACAGGCTAAGCCATCCACTGTGGAGATTTTGGAAGGGATGGATAAGGTATGCTTAACCTTTTAACAATGTTCATCAGAACTGTTTCAACATAGACTGCCAGAAGTTTGCTATTTTGAAATCTCATTGTAACAATATAATTTACTTTAAGAAGTGTTACCTTTTTTTTTTACTTGCATTGGCTGTTGGATAACATGCTATGAAATGCCTAAAGCATGACAAATCCATGCTCTAAATGTTTTTGCAGCATTTCCTGCATAGCTTAATTTGCACTGTGGGACTCATGCACAATAAGGCAGACCATTAAGTGTGACAGTTTCATTGGAACGACAGGTAGACGAAGCCCTCGTCAACAAGAAACATTTTCACAAACAACTAAAAACACCACTTGGTGTATATAGACAGATGATTGATTGTTTTAGTAACTTTAATTAGAAACAAACACACAGTGATTCAGACAGGAGATACTGTATATGTGATTTTTGGAGATAGTACAACTTACTTACCATCGTGGTTCTTTGTGAAGGTGCAAAAGAGGGACAATGTGCCTCATTTGAGAAATTCAACAATAAATCTTGTCTTTATTCTCTTATGCCAGGGTTACTTTTAAACAGAAGTACTTAATAATAAATCCCTTGAAGGTGGGTGCGTCCATGCTTGCAGAAGGTGCCCACTGTCAGTCCAGTGAGTGCAACCCAATGAAGCATTATCAGTAAAACTCACCAAAGGCATCTGTCAGTGTAATGGTGCCCAGTGATGTTTCTAAAGCCCACACAATTCAGAAACACCCAGTTTTGTAGAGACTACTCTCTTGACACAGACTAGTTAGTGAATAAGAATAGTGAATACAATTATTCACATTGTGGCACCAGGCGAACAGTCACTTAGTGGGACGTATCAAGAGAAGGTTTCTGGATACTTAAAGCGAGAGTCCAGATAATAGAACTTGGATTTAATTTTCATTGCTCTGGCAGTTGGTTATTTTAATTAGGATATCACTGAACTCACCAAAGTAATTGCTGAGGTCTCAAAAATTGGTATGTCAGAGTTAAAACTGGAATTGGCCACCTGCGTTTGCTGCTTTGTTTGACCTATTTTTAGCAATGTTGCCATGTTCTTAGATCCTTCCTCTTCTTCACACATTAAAAGAAGGTATAGATGTTAGTCATTATCATGCTGTCTGATCACTGATACTTAATGACCCCTTAACCCTCTGTTGATATAGAAACAATGCTGTATAAGACGTGTTGTATAAGCAGCCATCTTTTGACTGCAAGCGAACAGATGTTGCAATGAGTGCCAAATAAGATCCTCATTTGCTGACTGATAGGGGCTTTAGTGCTCTTCTACAGTTAAGCTAGTGTCAGGCTATTTTCAGCCCCTCTCTTTGGAGAAAATGACACTACAAATATGCCAAAGAGGCCAGGTGGTATTGAAGTAGTGAAGAGATGGTGGTTTGTCTGTCTTTTCTAGAAAAATCTTTTCCTCCTTTTCATGCAAGAATATTTTATCATGTGCACGGTTACACCGTACGCTCGCCTGTTGTATGGCTGGTGTGAGTTTATCCTGCGCTTAGAGTGACACACACACATGTTACAGTTAAACCATAGTGACTAATAGTAGGCCCCATTTTGTCTGTCAGCTATTTTTGGATTGTGTAACCAACACTTTAAAGGAGACCCCCACCGACTTTACACATCAAAGATGGTTTACAGGTCTTAGGAAGCACCACTGCATATCTATAAAAAGTTGTAGAAGGCCTTTTGTGGCTCCAGAGGGAGATGCACAAACTGATGACTACAAGTTTAAAAAAGAAAGTGATCTGGGCCTGTAGTCTTAGAAAGAAGCAAGGTTACCAGACCTCTGTAGCCCAATCCTCATCTCTGCTTGGGGCTCAAGGCTACATCAGCCACTACTTGCATAACACACACCCGAACCTATACAGTCAAGTGACTCAAGTTGCATGGTGTGTAATGACGACACCAAGTTTTGACAGGGAAGAAGAATGCATGGTAAAAAAAAAGATCATATCTCTGGTTTTGCTGCATCAATTTTGATCCTAAAAAATCCAAAGGTGAATGAGCTATTTGGCAATTACCAAATGATAACGAATTACATGAATAAATTGGCTTTTCTGCTAGAAGGGAACAAGATTTTGTGACCAAAATTACTGCTTGGTATGCTCCCAGTAGTTAATGACAAGGTTGCATTATGCTTCTCTGATACGAGTTCACATTTAAATGTTCAGTCCTGTTAAAGAAGTTGTTGTTCACTGTCAAACGTCCAACAGTTATTGCCAATAGAATTTGCTTCCATTTGCATCTATGTATTGACACAACATCCTCACATACTGTTGAGAGAGATAGCATTAAGGCAGTGGTGACATCATGGATTTGGAGAAGAAATACTGTAAAAAATCTTCTATTCAATTTAAAGTTTTGAGTGTTTATATTATTGAAAATTTATTTCAATTAAAGAGTACTTTGCTCATGTTTATCTAGACAGTTATTTAATTGTGCATTTGTTCACAAAGGAGGGGAAGTTAGTTGCAGCTGGCTAATATGGTCGAAATCATTATCACAGTATTGGACATTTTCTGAAAAGTAAATATATCGTGATTGGACAAATGTATGCAGTGTCACATGTAAAATAATCATGATGAATTGATGTTCAAAGCAACTGCAATTTTAATGCATTACATGAGACACGTAAACATACAGTATGTGTAAAAACAGTTTGGTAACTCGCTTTGTTAGTTTTTAAACAGCCTGATCAGATTGATAATGAATAACTAGGATTTCACTGAAAGTCTACAAATGATAATCTGAATTTGACCTAGAGGAACTGCTGCAAGGTGTTTTTGGTGGAAGCCAAACCAGTGGCATTAATAGTAGTTGCTGCCAATATGATATTAGGAAAATTCTGTATTGAAGATTGGTGTGGAAATGAAAATTCTGTTACTTTAGTTGAAACGCTGACTGTTAAACAGCCAAGGCATGTAAAGAGGAAATGGTATCTTATTTGTGTATTTTAAATTGTTAATCTTGTGGCACTTGATCAACTGCCATTTGAATGAAAAAACTTTGATGTAACCACAATTGCTGTCATGTTAATAAGATTGTGTTTCTATACTAATGTCATGCCAATGTTGTTTTTCCCCACAGGATATACAGACTCTTGAAGAATACAGTGAAAAGTATCAAAGGCAGTTGAAGTTATGGGTCGGGAGGCTGCTTTTGTACTCGTCTCTTCTCTACCTGTTCACATGCATAATTGTGTATTTCTGGTACCTGCCTGAACAGTTAATGGGGCGGCTCATATTGTCACTTCCCTTTGTAATATTTCCATTATTGTAAGTATACATGATAGTCAATCACATTTTCACTAAACTTTAACTACAATGAAACAAAATAACCTTTTTTCCCCCCTGTTTTCTCTTTTTAGAGTGTGGTTACTTCGAAAATTTCTGATAATTATTTTTTCACGGAGAACTGAAAGGAATAGTAAGATCTATTTTGTTATTGATACATAACATATAATGTTTATCTTTAATGTTTCATTCATTTCATGTTGTATTTCTACACTTTTTTTTCCAGATGAAAAATTAGAGGATCTTAAAGCACAAAAGAGGAAAATAGTAAGTGACGTTTTAATATTTGTCCAGTTTGACATACATTATTGATTGACTTCTCATTTTTGATCTATAGTTTTACTTTGCTAAAAGACTTAAAGAACCTGTGACACTTGAGGGTGAAACAGCCGATGGTTTGCATCTTGCTGCTAGTAACGCAAAAGTTTGTGTGTTAGGATGGACAGAGTTGCACCAAAATGACAAAACTACTGAAAATACCTTTCACTTTTTTTCGCTACTGTTATACTCTGATCAGCTCCCTTCAGCTTTACGGACCTTTTTATAGCAAGTTTCAGCTTATTGTTTAGCAGTCCAGCTGCAGCTGTTTTGGTTCACTCTCACCACTCTCATAGTGTTGTCTACAGACACAGCAAGTAGCTGTTTTCAGCGAAAAAGCTCTGAAAAACCTATTGTATTCCACTAGTTAACAACTAGTTGGTGAACATAGTGAAGCATTTAGCAGATAAAAAGTCATTTATGTCCCCCAGGCGTTGGAAGAGTGAATATTGGAGTTACATTAATCAAGTGGCCAGAAACGCGATTCGAAATTAATGATAATGTTGCTCAGTAACTGCTGGATATGTATACAAGCAACTGTTTGCTAACAAGTTCTGTATATCAAATTAAAAGGTGAGATGTCAATAATGTGCTCACAACTTGTTTTCACTGCCCCCAAATGGCAGAAAAATCAGTTATTGCAGGTTTAAAGAGCGAATTTGACATATCAGTTTACATGGTCTTTTCATGTTTAATGTCAGTACCACATTTAATTGTTTTTAATTATTATATTTCCTCATTAATCAGTTTCTCACAGTTTGAGCCAACTTTTATCACACTTGTGCAACCAGCTGACGTTAACTTTGTGCCAAACAGCCCAAAATAACAATTTGAAAAGTGAGTCCATGTGTAGACGAAACAATTGTATATTTCAAATGGAACAGTCACTGAAAGAAAAACAAGAAATATATTTTCTCAAATAACCTGTTGCTTACTGGTATTCAAGTATACCTCATGTAGCAGAGATGAAACTGTTGGAAAACTTATGAAACCAAATTATTTTCATAGATGAAGATAAATGAAATGAAAAGAGTGGTAGTTGAAGACAATGGTGCCTGTCAAAGTTAATAAGAAGCATGTCGTATTCACTTTCATACATTTGATTATTTATACTCACCGTGTCACTAGCAGTAGCAGAAGTTATTGTTACAAAGCCACTACAAAAATTTCATCATATCTTTTTGAGTGGGTGGTGATTTTCAGCACCCTACAGATTTCTCTCAAATGTCCCTCACATCAGCTCTGTCAGCTTCAGAGAACTGCAAAGTGACATTTCAAAAAGAAGTTGTCACGCATCTATGGCTTGCTACATGGTCAGATAAGTGAGAGAAACATATTATTAAACTAATCTCTGAGAAACAGAATATATAACTCAATCTCTGTAGAATGCCTTGTAATTTTGGTGTCTAGTGGTCCTTAGTTAAGCGCACTTGCTTTTATTGATCCTCTCAGCAGTTTGCAGCAGGATACTTGCTAATCTAGGATCTGTACAGACGGCATTTGATTGGTACAATGACTTAACCCAGTAAACCATTCTGCTAATGTCACTGTAATTAATAGCATTCAGTGCAGGAAAGAAATAAATCTGAGAAATTGCTTGTCATCCTCTGTCAAGTCTAATAACTTTCAATAATTAGAGCTGATGGATTTTCACACTCTCCATTATCGAAGTAGTGAATGTAATTATTCTTCATATTATATGTAAATATTTAGAAATGTTTGGTACTTATTTTAAATGAAGATGTACAATTTGGTGAAGTAACTTCCTGGTGCCCTTTCTCAGTCACTTATAATGTCACGGTAGGTGCTTCTAATAATATTGAAATGTGTTTATAGAACACCTATTAATTAGATCAGATCACCATTAAATGATTACACAGCATTCGAGCTATTACTATATGATTAATATCTTTGTGCCATGTATTGAGAAATAACTTGAGCATTTACCCCATAATACCTGTTTAATGTCTTGCTTTTTCAGCTTGAAGAAGTTATGGAGACTGAGACTTATAAAACTGCTAAAATGATTCTGGAGAGATTCGACCCTGATTCCAAGAAAAAAATGGTCAGTGTGTTTTGTTTTTTTTAATTTTTTAAATTCTTTTTGTGTTGGATGTATGCCCTCCTTATTGAAAACATACTCTTACACTCTCTTGTTATATGTATGAAGGAGCTGGAATCCACTCCAGTCGCATCTCCGATGACTCCCAAACCAGGACAAGGTAACAATGAGTTCTGAAGAAGACTGCACTATTTCCCCTACTTTCCTCTCGTGTTTCTTACCAGTATTAATTAACCTGCAATGTTTCCTGTGTTAGAGCTTCGCCAGCGCAATGTCATCCCAAAGACCCCCCCAGTGATAGTGAATCCTGCAAGCGGTGCCGCGGCCCGCCCTCCTCTTGCTTCTGGGCCCACCTGTCCTGGACGATCTTCCCACTCTGCTCCAGGTGGACCCCCAGAGAGGGGCCTGTCGGCTATAGCTGCTCAGCAGAGCTTGATGAGGAAGCCTGTGACCCCTGGAACACCTGTTCTAGGAGTCGGTGAGTTACCTGCACACAGGGGGACCACATCATAATGTGGTCGATTAAGGTGTGATTTACTCTTCCCTGGCTCTGTGTCCCCAGTTGCTCAAGGCTCTGTGGTGTGTGTTGTCAACAAGGGTGGTGTATCTAATAATAATAATATATTTATTTATTTATATAGTACTTTTCAAAACAAATGTTACAAAGTGCTTCATAAGGCAATAAAAGTAGAGAGAATAAGAATAACTATTAAGACAGAACAACGCCAAGGTAGAATAAATAAAATAATAGAATATTACAGAGATGAAACAAGGTGTTAAAATCCAGTAAAAACTGATAAAAAACAAAACGTAAAAACAAACGTACACACATGAATACATATTCATACACCTATTAATTAGATCAGATCACCATTAAATCATTAAATGATTACACAGCATTTGAGCTATTACTGTATGATTAATATCTTAGTGCCATGTATTGAGAAATAACTTGAGCACACATGAATACATATTCATCTGTGCACAGAAACATAGATATACGTGTAGAGGCATATACACACAAACACGTTACAAGAATCCTAAAAAAGCAGGTTTTTAACTGTTTTTTAAATGTTGACGCAGATGTTGACAATCTGATGTCTATAGGAAGTGCACTCCAGAGTTTGGGGGTCCTGACAGCAAAAGTCTGACAAAATTGAACGTGGGAATATTGAGGAGTAACTGATTAGATGATCTAAGATCACGTTCAGGCTCATAGAACGTTAAGAGGTCTATTATATATTCTGGGGCCAGTCCAAGCCTGGCTTTAAAAGTAAGTAATAAAATTTTAAAATCAACTCTAAAATGTAAAGGGAGCCAGTGCAACGAACTGAAGCTATAATGCTGTATGTATAAAGCTGTAATGTGGTCCCTTTTCTTAATACCTATTAAAAGCCTGGCAGCTGAATTCTGAACCAGTTGTGGGAGTGACAGTTGCTTCTGACAAAGGAGTACAGAGAGTTGGAATAGTCAAGTCTAGAAAAGATAAAAGCATGTATGACCTTCTCCAAATCACTGAAGGACAGAAAAGATTTAATTTTGGAGATAGTTCTTAATTGTAAAAAAACACATTTGGACAACTTTCTTGACCTGTTCCTCAAAGGTGAGGTTAGAGTCAAACATGACACCTAGATTTCTAGCAGAGGGAGCTAGAGAACCCAGCTGGTGCTTGAGCTGCTTAGTTGATCAGAGTGGGCCAATTAGTAGTTTGTCGGTTTTGTTATTGTTAAGCTGCAGGTAATTTTGATGCATCCACTCTTTGATTTAAGTTAAACCAACAATTTTACAAGTGGATTAGGTTATTGGGGTCATTTTGGGTGATGAGTATCGTCTGCATAAAAGTGGTAGGACACGTTATGTCTTTGCATTATGTGGCCTAATGGGAGCATGTATAGTGAGACCCAGAACAGAGCCTTGTGGCACCCCCCAAGCAGTACTGAGAATGTTTTATTAGAAAGATAAGATTCAAACCAGTTAAAAGCAGGACCTGAGATACCAACTCAATCCTTCAAACGATTTAAAAGAAGCTCATGATCTATTGTATCAAAAGCAGCGCTGATGTCAAGAGGAACTCAAATCGAGCAGAGCCCTGCATCTGAATTTAAAAGGTCATTAGTCACTTTGAAGAGAGCTGTCTCTCCACAGTTACAATTAACTAATAGATAATTGTATGAATGTAGTTTTACTTACTAAAAGATTTAACCTTTTAGTAAGTAGTAACAACAACAACAAACAAGTGCATAAAGGTGAATTAAGAGTAAAAGTAGGTGGTAACTTTGGTTGTTTTTAAAGATTTCAAAAGCTGGCTAGCCAGCAAACTGAAAAACTTTCCATAGAGCAGTTGTTGTATATGGAAGACATCCGTGGAGTGTAGAGGAATTGAATATTCAATATAAATTATTTCTGGACTATGAACACTCAATAAAAGATGCAAATAAGTGCAAACAGTAAAGGAAATGTGCTCCTAGAGGAAGCTGCATGCTGTAATTGCCATGTGGAATGCCAACTGTGAGGTATGCACGAAGCAGGATTACATTAACTATGATTAATTAGCCAGACCTGCGTTTGTTCTCTGGGCAATGGTGGTGGAATCTCACTAAATGTCTTTTAATGCTTGGTGAAATTGCCTTTGGCATTGGGAACACCTCACAAATGGTTTGCATGACTTGATGTTATCACCTGCTTCTGTTGAAAATTGAAAGTGAAAAGCAATTTGATACAAAGAGTCACCACAGAGTTTCCATATGTTGGTAAATTAATAACCAGCAGGATACTGAGACTCTGCCAAGTCTCACAGAAATGACCAGTCATCTTCCTATGATTGCTCTTGATGTTAGATTATATTAATTACTACTCACCAACACAGCAGGGAATCTGGACGTGCTTTGCAAGTGAGATCCAGTGTTAAGTCATTAAGAAAAAGGAGTAGGTTTTTTTGTAAAATTCATCATGGTTTGTGCAGCAAACTGTGAATCTCAGGCTCAATGTTTCACTGAGATTTTCATGTAACATGTCCCCTGTTTATGGTGGTTTGTTTTCAAGACTGTAGACTGTATCTAAACAGGCATTGATGTTGTGTTTTAATAGGGACGCACCCCCCAGGCCCACCCCTGGCCAGACCTGTGCTCCCAAGGGAAAGAGGCGCTATGGACAGAGTCATTGAGTATCTTGTTGGAGACGGCCCTCAAAACAGGTACACAAACCAGCCTCTCACCTTTTTTTTTTTATGCAAGTATAGTAGGGCTGCAACTGTTGATGATTTTTTCGATTAATCAGTTAGTTATTTGGTCCATAAAATGTCAGAAAATGGTGAAAATGTTGTTTCCCAAAGCCCAAGATGACATCCTCAAATGTCAGATATTCAGTTTACTGTCATAGAGGACTAAAGAATCCAGAAAATATTCACATTTGAGAAGCTGGAACCAGATTTAAAAAATGACTCAAAATGATTAATCTAACGTATAGTTAGGTATTATGCAAATTTACAGTGCTGATACAACACCAAGGTTTTAAGTATTTGATATGTTAACGCCAGACTTATCTGCCTTTTGTTGTTGAGATCAGTGTGAAAATACAGATGATCTCCCACGTTGAAAAGTGAATTACTAACACTTGTGTTCCACATGATCCGTGGACAATGTCATTGTATTTATCAATAAAATGATCCCTTTTACAATCCAATGCCAGTCCATGTACTGTGATTTCTTTCCTCCCTCACAGATACGCTCTCATCTGTCAGCAGTGTCTGTCCCATAACGGCATGGCATTAAGGGAGGAATTTGAATATGTTGGTAAGACTTTGAGAAACACAACACTCTTTGTCAGTCTCCATCAAACACTGTGCCTTCATTTGCCCTCTAGCATTTGGCAGCGTAGTATATCATCTGGCTCTTAAATGCCTCTACCACTACCAACCCCTGTAAGCAAATTCACAACAAGATTGAATATGCAAACCAGTGCTACACATCAATCTGAAGTGTTTATGCATCTCAGGCATTTTTTGTCATTGGTTCATATTCATGTATATTAATCTGTGTCTGTTTGAAAATGTATTAGTGAAGTGACATAAATGAATAGTGTTTTATTTGTGTTGTTTCAGCCTTCCGATGTGCGTATTGTTATTTCCTGAACCCTGCAAGAAAGACCAGGCCTCAGGCACCTAGACTCCCCGAGGTCACCGGTGAACTGAAGATGTCGTCTGAGGCACCCTTGTCATCGTCTGGTGCTGATGTAGCTGATGTAGACAACGACCAATCTGTTTTAGGTAATAATGACACTCACACAAGGCACATATCTCTGAAATGTAATGGTAATACACCAAATATGGCCAGTACCAGGTTGTATCTGTGCTAAAAATTAACTAAAATAGGGCATGCTTTTTACACACACATATATAGTAGTATCAATTATTCTGATCTTCTTCCTTTTTTTGAGACGTTTATTCTTGTCTGAAGTGCAAAATAATCTCTAATTATCAGGGAAGACCAAAGATGCTGATGTCTCTGCTGAAACAGACACCCAAGAGCCAGGGACACCAACAACCACAGAACCCAGTTCTGCGTCAGATGACCAAAGCACCCCAGAGTCACAAGACCTGCCCTCGGAGAAATCTGATGGAGAGCAAGATTTGTCTGCCATGGAAGTGGAATAAAACAGTGGAGTAGTTATTTCAACACAAGTCAGCCAGACCTTTTTTTTTTTTCTTTAAAGAAATGTGATAGCAGTTATCTTATAAGCAAATGCCGTAAGTTGAAATGGCACAGTAGAAAAAATCAAAACAAATAATGTGATTTTCAGCTTACAGAATGTCCTTTCTTTTGAGAATTGCTTTTATAGTTATAGCAATAGTCATGAATTAAATATGAAATCCCATAGCACTAGCATTTGGTAGCAACCACCAAACAACCTCCTTTTTCCTAGTATGATTACGTGTCTAGCCCATTGTCATAACAGAGAGCAATAAGGATTAAACTAAAGTAATTGTTTTTCATGTTGTGTAGGAAAAGTATGTTTCTGTATTTTCTTTCTTTCTATATTTTATTTGTTTTTTGACTGAATTTCTAACACTATTCTATCTGGGTTAATAGGGAAACGGCAGAGGCCAAACAAAAAATATTTAGTGGGAAAATACATTTTTATTTATGGGAAATTATTTATAAATATTTTTCTATAAGACTGAGCCTTTCATGACAGTGTTGACTGGGGTACTTTGTAGCACAGAGCTGCTAACACGTTTACACAACCACGGTACCATAATAGGAATGCACATACAGAATGTATTTATTGCTAAAAGGGAGGAAAGGAGATTTATGTCAGTACTGTACCTCGCCCTAAGTGCCTTTTTATATTTTAAATCTCTGCTTCAGAGTATTGTTGATACAACCTATTTACATATAGACAAAGTCATTTAACTGTTTTCAGTCTTAAGTGACAGGATCTGTTTGCTGAATGTGTGAATTCCTGTACTGTATAAATAATACTAAATAAACTTTTGAGAACATCTACATACATGCATGTTGAGGATCACAACACTTTCATCCAGATAGATACATGTTTGTTTGTTTGTTTGTTTGTTTTTATAGGTATATGCTGGAGAATCACATCACTAATGTGAAACAAAAGTGATTATTGCTAGATTTTAAATGTGATTCTGCATTAACAACAAAACAGAAATAGGAATGAGTGGACATACCATGCAAATAGCCATGATAACAGCAGCTTCCATGTATTTTGTATGTACATCATGTCTGGCTTTGTAAACTGCTGCCCCATTTCTTCTCTGGCCAGCTTCTCGCCTAGCAGCATGTTTAAATGGTCTGTTTTCATTAGCAGGCCAATTTTAGCTTGTGATCATTTTATTTTAGCTCATTGATCATTTCAGACAGCGTAAGATAATGGTGCTGACACAGAGCCCGACCAGTCTTGATTGCTTGACCCTCTTCATTTGCAACAAGAAAGTCATTGCAGCTACAAAGTTGCTCTCTGCCATTACATGACCCTTTTCCCCTCAAGATACACTGTAAACTATCGGTGAGGTCAACACCTCACATCTTCTATGGGTTTTGATAATGTATGTTTACAGAGACATGACCTCCTGGGCCTTGTAATGCATCAATGTGACATCGACAGTAACGCCTGATTCCACCGCATGCTGTTTGAGGTTGACCTCTGACAAGAGCCAAATGGGGAAAAAAATGGGACATCAATAGGACAATGTTTGGATGTTTTCACACCATTGGGAGGTTGTTCAGTATACATAGGCTGCACATATGTGCATCATCATAAGTAATATATCACAAGATGCTTGTGGCATGTGGTTTGAAAATGTATGTTTGAGTAAAATTTTTGATTCCACTGCATTGAATCATTTTTTGACAGTTTGTACTACGCAGTCGGTAGAATTATTTGTGTGCAAGGCTTTCAACTCTGTAACATTCAGGCTTTTTGTTAGTCTCTTCAATTGTACAGTGCATGAAGAATTTCACAGATAGGTGGAAAGATCACAGAGGGATTTGAGGGTTTCACAGAAAAGCAGTTGCAATATTAATGAAATTGTGTTCTTGGCTGTTAAACATCATTCGCCTATAAAAGTATTACTGTTCTTTTGTGTGGTGAAACTGTTTTTGTCAGGTGGCAAATAGAAGGTGTGTTCAGGCACAATCAATACTCGGGATGGATTTTGTACTGTGGTGATGATAGTCTGCACCTAATTGACCGAAACATCAAACCATTACATTTGAACAATTTAAAGAAATACTGTTTACATGATGTGAAAACAAAAACTTGCAGGTTTTTTCTGACTAAACACTCAAAGGGTTACATCAGGATTGCTATCATGGCAACACTAATTGATTTTCAAGGATGACAAATGACTTACAAAGCCCCAGTGCCAAGGTAATTTTGGGCAGGCGATGAAAATGTACAGTGGGGCTGTCCCAAGGTTCATAGTTCTTTTCATACTCATCTCTCACATGTGCATTCGAGGACACTTGACTTAAATTTATACTGATCTTTTATTTATACCCAGAAAAAATGGCAGATAAGAAACATAAGTGTTCTTGATATTGTGTTTTGTCATATCTAGCAGCCAAAGATTGAAATCCTGCGAAACAATTTTCTGAAGAAATGAAAGAGCGTGCCCTCCTGAACCCTGGAGGAAAATAACCCCACGGTGCGAGGCAGAATATGAAACAGAGGCACAGAATAAGTAAAATAGACAAGTGCACCAGGCTTGTCACTTTTCCATTTGCTGCCCCCGAGTGTGAGCACTTCAAAATTCTCCTCATCTCAGCGAAGACCTTCATCGTTATGCTCTATCTACTGTACTGAATACAAAAAAAGCACCATATCAGACAGAGGTAATAAAGAAGGGGGTTTTAAAGATTTACCATGTTTCTGTCAATCATGAAGTAGAATGAACAGCAAGAACAACAAAGTCATAAATATACAGCACAAGCTATTGTGCATTGGTGACGATGTGGAAAATGCTGAGATGAGTGTCACAGAAGCAGTTAACATGGTTGTGATATTAGACATCACCATTGGCTCTTGACAACAGCATCATTACACAGTAATAAGAGCACAATCTCCTTCAGAGAAGCATTAAAATCAAATTAGATTATACAAGAGCTTGGCTTGATGAGCTCCAAGGGGTGATGGCTCCCGAGCAGCGGATCTCTGGTTATTACTGTAGCTCTTAGCTGCTTGGGCTTGAATTGCCACTTGACAAAGTTGAGCAGCTTTTCACAAAAGGTCATCAGCTTCCAAGAAATTAGTTTTTAAAATTCAAGTCATTTGAAACCTCCACACCCAGATGGATGGGTTTCCATTTTTCCCCCCTACATTCTATCTGTCAAATCACGAATGCATGCCACTGAATGCATGATGCCCGCAATAAACCACTGTGCTGTAGTTTATACCAGATTGACATTCAGGGATCAGAGAGCATTGTCATTCTTTGTCCTATCTTGAAGTCATTACAACACTGAGCGATGACATCTGCTCAAGCACTGATACAGTTTGACAATTATTACTGCAAACAATCTATTGCTGCACCTTAATTATGTACTGAACTGTGAAGATACACCTTTAAAAAGAAGTTCAAAATGATCATACAGGAAATGTGTGCATGAAAATGTTTTTTTTTTGTCATCGTATTAAATAACTGCCTAATTTATAACTGAGCTCCTACACAGTAATGGAATTTATTTTGGCTGTTTGTGCTTTTAATGTCCTTGTACATACATAAGTTTTGTGCTTGACAATTGATTTATTGATTAATTTAATGTAGTGTTAGGATGGAACATGCACTGGGAATCAATAACATAAAAACAAGGTTAACCTAAATTTACAAGTCCTGTCATATGCAGGATAATAATTCAATTATAGAGCAGAGTGGAAGCACAAAAATTACTTCTTTCTTTTTGCTTTATTGCTGTTTTAGTTAAATATTACATATCTCGGACTGGCGTAAGAAACCACCAAAAACAGAATAGGGAGGAGAAGAAATGGAAGGCTGAGACAACACACCCCTGCCACTACCTCGTGGAAATCATACAAAGCATCCTGCAGGCAGCAGGTTCATTTTATAGCTTCATCTATTACCACACTGTCATTGTTAATTGTCTTCTTTTTACCTCTGCAGGATTCTCCAAATTGGTCCTATCGAATGTGACAGGAGGAAGAGCATTAAGCATCTGACAAGATGATATCTAAGTTCAATTTCCTACTCCTCACCTGATTTATACCTGCAGCAGATCATTTTCCTTTCTGTCATAAAGACCTCTATAAATCAGTGGTGCTTATGGAAGCACTACAGAACAGGGTCCCTGGATTTGTATCCCCTGTGTTTGCTATTAGGAAGCCATTACAGCCACATTTTCCTCCTTCAAACAAAAATGATCAAATCTAATACTGGCAAGATTAGAGAGATAAAGAGAGAAAGCGCTGGCAGAGCTGTTCAGCACAGCCCCCTATCTAAACAATATGCTCTAAACTCAATAAAAACAGGGCTTTTTGCTGGTGACACCATTATCCATCTGTTTGGACAAAATTGCTGTATCATGGTATAAATCTGCGATACAAGTGACATATCCTCTAAAATAAAAGGGAACATTAACTGCTCTATCTTCTAGAGGCCATGGGACTAGCTGGCTATAAGCTCAGTCAAGTGTGATGGCAGTTATACTGTGTTTTACTAGACTGCAGACAATTATACTTTGCTCCTCTCCCATAAGAAGACAAACTGCCATGGCTTCAGCTGAAATGATTTCAAATAGATTTTCCAAAATGTCTGTCGCCAGATTGCTTCCATACATTATTTCACTTAAATGGAAAGAAAAAAAGAGGGAGCAAATCCACAAATCAATCACAACAGCCCACTTTACCAGATGGAAAGACGAAAGCTTTCAGCATGCGTGTATGTGTGTATGTGGTGTGTGTGTTGAAGACCTGCAGACAAGGACAGTTATAGGATGTGCACAGTCTTGTCTCTGCTATGTGTCTCACTCATATTGAAGGATGACATAGAGTAGTTACTTTCAGTGGTGAGCCCGCAGTGCTGTAAGAGAGGAATAATGCATATTGAACTGACCCACTGACTCCTGGCTAGTTCAACAACGAGTTCATTCAACCAATCATGTGCAATCCTTTAGCAGAAAATTGAAATACAATTATTTCATACACGACAGGTAACACATACTTGCTATGAAAAAAGGTAGTCCGTTTAGCTCATAGGACTTGGTTTTACAGTCCCATATTATAATTGGCAATCATTCCTTGAGTGGGGGTCGGGGTAAACACTTCACTGGGGACATCAGGTGGGCACTCTCCCTCCTTGGTGTTTTGTTGATAGGCCCATGCAGCAACAGAACTTCAAGAGGCTCAGTTGAGTCCAGGTTTCTTCTGTCAATGATTCAGTCCTGTTTATGCGGACTGTAAATCACAACCATCAGCAACAGAACTACAGGAGGATCAGTCAAGTCCAGGTTTCTTCTGTCAATGATTTAGTCCTGTTTATGTGGACTGTAAATCATAACCAGCAGTGGGGGTAGGGGTAGAAGCTTCACTGGGGTCATCAGGTGGGCACCCTCCTTACTTGGTGTTTCGTTGACAGGCCCACGACACCTTAGAGGGCTCAACAGTGACACCTGGCCTCCCAGGTGCACCCCTGTCTGCTTTTACCTCTCCTGCTGGCTGATGGTCATCTTGCTGCCCGGTTCTTGTCGTTTCTTTTCAGCTAGAGCCAACTGCTACTTTGCTCAGCATCCTCTCCCAATGACTTGATAGCCTGTCGGAGGGCCCGTCCTCAGACTCTCATCCAATTCAGCAGCCTGGTGGTTGACATGGCCACAAAACCCCTGCAGCTGAACTCCACAGGGAGCACCTGTGTTCTCCAGCACTTTTGTTCTGCTTCAGTTGCTAGATCTGAGTATTTCACCAACTGCATCTTTCCATGGCACCATCAGTTCTATGATGAACAGGGCCTTTTGTGAGGCTGACCACAAAATCAGATCCGGCCTGAGACTGTGATGATTGTTGTATTGATGTCTGGTGGGAAGGTAAGCTTCTGGTCTAGATCAACCTTCATCTTCCAGTCCTGGGCTGTATCCTGTAGGCTGGATTCTTTTCTTGCAGTTGACCTCTTTGGTACCTTTCCTGCTCGTACAAAGGCAATGGTGCTTGAGAAGCTGGGGGTTAGGGGAAAGAAGGCATTGATGTTAGTCCTCCTTCCAGCACTAGTGCCAGTTGCAGAAGGACCTGGTTGTGCCTCCAGGTGTATTGTCCTTGGGTGAGGCTGGTCTTGCAGCTGGTGAGTGCGTATGTGCCATATGGTTGCTGTTGTTTGGGGACCTAATGGATCTTCCCTGAGTTTCGGTCAGGGTCATGGCCAGCCTTACCTTGAAGCATTTGTATTCTTCAGTTAGGCTAGTGATAGGCAGTTCCAGAGCACCATTCCCATACAAGCCGATATTGCTGAGGCATCAAGGGAGTCCAAGCCATTTCTCGATGTATATACTGTTTTCTCCAGTTTCTCGACTTTGGTTATGGGAACTTCATAGATCATCAGAGGCCACATCAGATGGGGGAGCAATCCAAACTGCAGGCACTAAAGTTTCAACTTACCTGGAAGTAAGGTTTTATCTATGTTAGCAAGGCCTTTGATGGTCTCTTCCTTCAATTGCTTACTCTGGTCTGAGTCCTTAAGGCTTGCATTTTACCACCATCCTAAGCTCTTGACTGACATCTCTGATACCATTGGTATGGGTGCTCCGTCAATATGGGATCTCTGGTCTTTGAGCTTTTCTTTTATAATGGAGATTGTGCTGGACTTGCTAGGCTTAAACTTCATCCGTGCCCATCTTATATTGGAGTGAAGTTTTTCCAGGAGTCGCTTTGTACATGCAATGGTTGTGGTCAGAGTGGTCATGTCATCCATATAGGCCTGGAGGCGCTCCTCTCCTACCATCCATTTGGATCCTCTGATGATCAGTTCCATGGCCTTGGTAAAGGCTAGTGGGGAGATGGTGCATTCTGCCATCATTCTTATGTCTAGGGATTGCCAAGCCATGGTGTATGTTGTGAGGCAAAACTGCAGATCTTGAAAATAGTTTATGACTAGTTTTGTGATGATCACTGAAACACAGAAGAACTCAAAGGTTGTCCAGGGGATAGTATGCAGGATAGATCCAAAAGCACTGGCCAGGTCGAGGAATGCCACATGAAGATCTCTTCCCTCCTTTTTTGCAGCCTGAATCTGAATCTGCTTGAATCAAAATACTCAAGTTGAAGGTTACAATTGCTGCAATTGATAGGACAACAAAAAAAATAGGAAGAAAGTCTAAAAAATGTATTTTGATCATATTACAACACAGCATGACAGGTGGAAATATGACTTGACTGTAATATACATGAATTATGCATATACATAAGCTTATGTATATAGGGTATAATGTTCAAAAGTTAATGCTTGATATGCTTATCTGAATGTATTGTACATTAACTGACCAATGGATCACATCCACATCAACATTTACAATTAGCCAATAGGATTGCTGAATTCCAAGTCTACATCCATGTCAGATGGTACCACTTTGTCCTCTCATCATTCTCTTATCAGTAAAAAAAAAAAAAAAAAAAAAAAATCCAATTCTAATTTTGTTGACAAATTTTGGTCAGATTTTAGTTGCCATTTCTATCATAAACATAATTTTGTTTATGAATGTGATGATTATAACCCTGAACTGTGTCTGACCTAACCAACCCAACCAACGAAGGTGATGCGGAGTAGGGCGGGGCGTGAATTTGCCATCCTAGGAAAAAAAATGGCTAACGGTAGCTAATGTTACCTGGCTAGCCCAACAGGTGAAGCAGAGATGCTGCAGTGTGTTTTACCTTGGCGCAAATTAAACGGTGAGATCATTTTAGTGGAGCTGATTTAAACTATACTTACTTTGGGTAAATTTATCCTTTATATTTGACTCTTTTTCACTAAAGGTGCAGCAGGCAGCCACAGTGTTCGTGCTGTAACTTACATCGGTCGACGGCAAAAGCAGAAGTAAGTAGTGATTTGTCAAAGCTATTTGTTTGTTGTCAAAGTTGTTACCATTTGTTTATGTTATCTATGAAGACGTTCACTATGTTGTGTTACTTGTTGATGTCGTCTTGTAAGCAATGTACATGTAAAGCTTGTCAAACAGTAGAGTTAGCTTCTGATTCTGGGTTAAGGGAAAAGTTAAGGGAAACAATGATATTTAGCGGCTGATTCGCTGTTTTTTCAACAATTACACGTGTGAAAGAGTGTTAGATGTCGTAGCAAAAGCCTTAACGCTGGTTAGACCCACAGTCAGATTTGTGAAACCTTTATTTTGCCCATGAAAGCAGAAAAAAAGGAGACTTCACTGATATTTCTCTACCCAGACCACATTAGACCAGATCCAGATTAAAAACCACTACCTAGACCTGTCAAATCTGGACCACAGTCTATGATCTGGACTAGATTACCAAGTCGATTTCCCTGATGTTTCTCCATCAGACCAGGCCCAGATCAAAAACCACTACACCCAGACCTGTCATATCTGGACTAGATTATTATTATTAAGATTTGACAAGTCTAAGTATAGTGTTTTTTTTTTATATATATGGATTTAGTTTAATTTGGTCTGGATGGATAAATATCAGTGAAATCGCTCTTTTTTCTCTTGGCTTTTGCTGTAAATCAGTCATCAACTGAGAATCAGCCACTAAATATTATTTATGTTTCTCATAACTTTCCCCCTTAACTTTTCCCATAACCCCTAATCGGAAGCTAACTTCATGTTGTGTGGGAGCCAGCTTATTGATACAGCAATTTAAAAAAAAAAATTGGTATATTTATGTAAATGTTTAGTAATTTCTCCTAATCTGGTCTGATTACCAAGTGAAATGACGTCTGCAGGTTACATTATGAATGTTACAGCCTCTATACAGACTCAGTTCTTCTAACAAACCTTGTAACTGTAACCGAAGGCTGATATTTTGCCCAGAAAACACTTTCAGAGATACATTCAGAAACATTCCTTGTTAATTTGTCCTCCATCTTTTGAAGCACAAGTATTAGCCAAATTGCAGCGCATCTCATGTCAAAGTTCAACAAATGAGAATGATCTGTGCACCATTGCAACACACCACATACACAATAATGGAGGAACAAATGCGCGCAAAAGCAATTTTTCGGTGAATACAGCTTAAGGCTGTGTTCAGACAGACATCAGCACTGTGTAAAAAGTGTTTTGGTGTTTGATTAATCTTCAAACTCATGGATTGATTATTCACAAGATTTCCTTGATTGTATTTAATAATAATATAATATTTAATAATCTTCAGTAATGGAAGCAAAAGGCCCACTTTTTTGTGATTTTTAATGCACCGCTGAGATTGGTTTGAATCCTCACTAAAACTACCTAAGAACTGTCTAATAGGTGCAGTTAAATATGAGTACACATTTGGCCAAATACCCCCCTATTCCTGAGAACTGCAATTATGTATGGTGCGAGTCCCCTCAATATCAAACATGCTTGATGATGTGTGTTGCTGATTGTGTCATTTTATACAATAACATTTTGGCAGAGTACTGCAGATGAAATCTAATCCTGCCTACTAACTAAGTGTTGCTGCTAGTTTAATCTGTGTTTTTTAACCATGCACAGCTAATTTCTAGTTACGTCTTCGTACTTTCTGTTCTGCACTCCCTTCTGCTCCCAAATCAGTTTAATTTAAATACTTTTTTTTATCTCTCGAGGGGCTGTTAGAGGCAAAAACGAGACCAAACTATTCATTCACACACATTAAAAGTATAATTAAAATGAAGATTAGAAAAACAGTTAATAGACAAAAGAGTTAAGTGCTTTGGTCAATCCATAGCTGACTTACAGTGTCCAATACTACAAAGACACGTCAAAAAGTGACAGTTCATTTATCAAGTCTATTGGCGTCACCAAACTTGCTCTTATTTGTTTCACATACAGACAATATTAGACACATTCCTCATTTTTTCATTTTTAGAGATTGTGCTTGAGCCAAATTGATTTTTGTTACATGTACCTGCAAACACAAACTGCATAATGGGCCGTTGTGTGTCTTTAACTTATTTTCCAGTGTGTTATGTTCTGGTGTGAAAGAATAACTGATGCTCTGCAATTTGAGCTGTTGTTTCTCTGACTATTGTTAGAATGGCGTAATTCACATTGACTGCAAATTGTGCTCGCATAACTTAACACACAGTGGACACATTAGGCGCACGGTAATAGGATGATTTAGGGTCGGTTTATGGCTGATAAGAACTGGTTGGTAAATAAAAAATGTTTATTGTTCTGAACGGGGAGAGGGGGAGACATCGTTTAAATGCGGGGATAATGGCGCATATTTTCACATTGTCTCTCCTGGAAGGCATTCATAGTGTTGCACTTAAAAGTGACTGAAATGGTTATATCGGAAATGTAAAAAGAGAGCTAGAGAGAGAAGTTAAAACCCTGACAACTTTCTCACCTCCACACAGCTGGCCAGTCACTGTGTATAGTGGGTGTGAAAGTCATGATTGTCAGTTTTTGGAAAGTTACAGAAATGGCCCTACACAGCCCCCCATAATCCAACATAGGAAAGGTGTGTTGGGAGGGCGTTGACGAAGCTCCACCATACAACAAGCACTTCAGATGGAGTATACTGGCCGCTTTAGGCGTCTGGTTTAATGGCGCTAAACTGGTGGTAATTGTTGGGGTGTGTTCACTCTGGACTTACCGGAATCTCCTGTTTGTGCTGGTTCACGCTGCTGTGATGGGTGTGTGGTCCTGATATGTTTTGAATATTCTGGCTACACTTCCCTGTCATCTGCTGAGCCAAAAGATAGATAGTCCCTTAAATATTATACTGATATCATATGAAAAAATGTATCATAAAGTTGAGTTCACACTGTTGAGTAGCTACAAGAGAATGTGTAGTTATATACTGTATATAGTTATGAGGAAATAAAGCCACGTACTAATTTTTACTGGATTCATGTGATAGATTCAAATTCAAAATTGGCAAAATTTTTCCAAAGCCAGTTTGATCTGTCGTCTCATATGATATCATGTTAGTAAAAATAGC
The DNA here is from genome assembly GCF_914725855.1 of Thunnus albacares. NCBI lineage: Eukaryota > Metazoa > Chordata > Actinopteri > Scombriformes > Scombridae > Thunnus > Thunnus albacares. The sequence goes on from NC_058116.1 coordinate 15,170,063, forward strand.
ACAGTCAGGGGCGGAGCTAGACTCTCAACACGGGGGGGTGGAGCATTCTCAATGGGCTCTTCTGAAAAAGTCATTTTAAAATTCACAACTGGCAAATAGCTGATATATCCTATTCAAAAACACAAGTTGTCACTTATTGAGCCAAGCAAGCCTATGTCTAAGAAAACATACAGTGAAGCCACTTTGTTAGACAAGCTTGTTCTGAAGAATAAAAAAAAAACAGGTTACCAGTCGCGTTCAAATGTTTCTGCACCGAGGACAGCACACGGTGCTCTACATACATCGATCGATGAACGGATCCGCTCCATCGTTGATAGACAGGGGAACACACAGACTGTCGCTGTCTATCGCCCGGTGGTGCTGAACATAGACAGGCCAGGTGCACTGTCTCAGTAACATGTCTTTCTTACACGGGAATAAAATAAACATAAAATAGACATAGCGGCATATAACATTATACACGGCCTATTCAAACGGGCGAGGACCTGTAGTGGCATGGACAGCGCCATAGATTGATCATTAAACAGTGCTGATATTTAAACAGCACAACTGCTGATAGGCTATTTCAGAAGATTTTACCAATAATTTGGTCAAACCCGGCAAATGAATACACAGTTTGGCATTCAGTGATATTTGATGCCCATACAGTCACGCAACCATATAGTCTACACAATCAAGCAACACAGGATAACTAACTACAAGTGTGCAAGCAATGTGTGGCCTGCTGTTAATACAATAACCAAGCAGACACAGCGGTCTACAACACAAGCAGCAACTAACAATGCTATTTTTGAAAAAGGCCAGATAGCCAGCATCTATGACAAGCCTATGTCATCACAAATAATGAATGTGAAACAACTTACAAATGATGTTTTCATCCAGCAGCTGTCAGTTTGAATTCAATCCAGCAAAAAATCACATGTAATCCATTGAAGCTGACATGAAATGTCCAATGTCCAATATCCAAAAACTCCACGTTTGAACATGCCGAACTCGAACGTACTCCCGAACTATATATAGTAATGTGAACTAATCCTATAGCACCATCCTCCTCTCCTTCATCCTTGCAAACCTTTCAGCCACCTTGTTCTTATCAATGACAATATCCCTCTCTATGGACAGTAAGGTGAGGTTTGAGAGTCTGGCCTCCCTCATGCATGCGCGGAGATAGTTTTTAATTAACTTCAGGCGGCTGAAACTGCGTTCCGCATTTGCACTGGTGACTGGTAGCGTTTTACGATACAAAATACTGATGTTGGGAAATGCCCTTTCCATATCGTTACAGTTAATGAATGGTAGAACAGCTTCTGTGGTGTTGAGCTTTATTTCTAATTCGCTACACATAGCACGGAAAGAAAGAAATTCATCCAGCACCCGCTCAGCTGTGGACACAACTCCAGCATAGAAGTTGGCTAAATTGGCCTAAGTCAGAGAGACAACATGCATGCACCTGTACTTCAAAGTCAGATCAGGCACATACACACACATGCACAGATAGAGAGAGAGAGAGCTTGACATCGGTAATGATGATGTCACATCACCATTTTAAACTGATTTCAGAAAAACTCTGATCTGGACTTTTTTTTTTTTTTACACTTTTATTGTTACGAAAAACAGCGAGGGAAACAGAAATACAGCAGACAGGCTATTAGCTTTTAAAACTCGCGGTCCCAGCAGCCAAATCGACTCAGCGTGACGGGGGCCCGATTAAAGGGGTACTAAGAAGGATGAATCAACGGTAATACAAACAGAACACAGTGCCTCCGCTGGCGATAAGACAAGAACCCCCTTGGCAGTGACGGGGGCTTGTCTCCGCTCTGCAGAAAGGTTGCATACGCACAGACATGGTCTGAGTCTGATTGATTTTTGACTTTTTATTTCTTGACGCAATCAAGACACACAAACTTTATAAAAATATTCAACTAAACAAGAAAAATGCCTGTTAGGTCAGACAGATTGGGCCCAAGGTGGGCCCCTTTGTAACTGGAGAGAACCGTGGGCCCGGGGAAGCCGCCCCCTCTGCCCCCCCCGCTCGCTCCACTACAGAGCACAGTACAGTACATCACCTTGTATTTTGGGTATGCTTAATAGTATTGCATGCTTTATAGTATTTTAGTTTGGATGTTGGAAAAAAGGCCTATGTGCATTCTGACATAGACTTGTGACCCTCCATTCAGTCAGTTTAGTTTTAGTCTGCTGTTAAGTGCAAAACAGAAAGAAAAAATAAAACATAGGTGTAAATAAACCAATGTGCATGCAGAGACATGCCCACAATCCTCTGTACACATGCCGAATTGTCTTCAGTCTGAATAGAAACTGACATGTAACCTGACGCATGGGCACATGTCACAACAAGTAACATTATACTTAATTAAGAGACCAGCACAAATCCAGTAGTGTCTTTCAACCCATAAGGAAGCAGTCACACACATTAAGACACCGCTACAATTCAGCATTATAGTCATGCACATTTATTACGTTTACTCTGGATGGCTCAAACAACCATGCATGACTCGATCCATCTCTGTTTTGTGCAGATGGAGTTGTATGTGAGATGAATATATGCAAAAAACTGCCACAAATGTGCAAAAAATTTGTGCTGAATTGTAACAACAGTTAAATTAAAGAGCTGCTTCACTGATTTCCATTTTCTAAATGAAAGAATTACAGCCTCTCATGGTTCTTTATCATCATTTTGAATTCTTTGTCTCTCCTCCATAATGCGTGTCTGGATGAAGATGTACAATAATCTACGTTCATTTGAACCAATCAATGTTTGACCCATGGTTATTGAAAAGATACTCTGACTGAAATGAGCCTTGAAAAGAATTAGTTTAACACAGCACAATTACAGTAATGTGAAGATGTAAGCATGTGCTTCTACATACTGTATATAAATAAATTAGGCAAAATTGCAGCGATGGAGAAAGTAACAAATGCTTTGTTCATGGGTTTTATAGCTGTGAGAAATGTGATACTCTGTATTAACAGTATCACCAAAAGATTCATCAATGACAATAACATTACACAATGTTTATTTCCTGTGTACATAATGCCCCATAGAAAAATAATCACACACTTGCTTCCGTGACAAAATTGCAAAGCAATAGCAAACTGTAATCTAAACGGAGAGTGGACATTTGCCATTAGGTGACCCATTCTCCTCTTGCAGTCCTCAGTATCTTTACAGACATGCTCTTATATTATGTAATTGTGTCTCTCTTTCCACCAATGTAACCTTGTGTAACCTTTTGAAACTGCTAAATACTTTTAACACTAAAAAAAGCACATCCACCCAAAAATATAAGTCTTAATTGCATGAATTAATGGTGGATTTAACATGGGTTTTAACAGATTTTACAGCAAACCATCACACCACAAAAAACTAATTTGACATTTGTGTCTCACATTTGTGCGAGTGTAGAATTACTTAGTTCTGCCTGTGTTTAATATATCTCAGTGGGCAAAACTGTTATGCATTAATTTATAATCATTTTAACATCCAAACTTTTAAGTAAGCGTCATATAACCTTCATAGATTATGAATATATTGATAACTTGATTTGGAGAAAAAAACCCAAAAGCTTCAGCCCAAGATTTTTAAGCTCACAATTTGTCAAAGTGAAAAAAATAAATTATACATAACACTGTTTTTTTGTTATAAACTATTAACAATACATGTAGAGTAATTACAGAAATTACAAAAGGTATGATCTCAATTTGGATGGCAGCACATGCCATCCAACAAGTCTATAGACTTTGTAAAAGTCTATAGACTTGTTTTTGGGATGCATGGCAAGATTAGGCATGGCAAAAAGTTGTTTTAAAGAAGTCATCATTATATCATCATCTAACTGTAGATATTAGTACATATTAATATTCGCAAATGATTTCATTATGATTTGTTAATTTATGAATCACTGTAACAGATCATTTCTAATTGTGTATATTATAATGTAAGTCAATAATTGACATTAAATTGATCATTAAGTTTTGATTTTAGCTGTAGGATAAGACTGTAACCCTGAACATGTCGCAGCCAATCCACACATTCCACTTTTTTCAATCTTCAAGGAGAAATCTCTGCAGAAACCAAAGAAATGGCACTATTGGTTGTGTCCTTGATGTTTTAAAATGTGATGGTGGCCATAAAAAAGTCTGAGTCTGTACAATATGATGTATTTATAGAGTATCTTGCTTTAAAATGCTCACTGAGGCCTCTTGGAGTCTGAGATTATCAAAAAACAAAAACAAAACATCTGTGAGGATGGAGGGTGGCAGTGCAGAGCATAGAGGATAGCGTTTCAAAACAACATTTAACAAAATTTAAATACAGTTTTTCAGTGTTTATTACATCGCCAACTGTATGACATCCCCCAGACAACATTCATGAAAGTAATTATCTCAATAAAGCCTAGGTACAAAAACAATCCAGAGCCTCCTCTTTGTGGACATTAGCCTGTTGGCACCACTGTGCTGTGACTGTGCGCCAGATAGTCCTTTACAGGGATATTCTTCCCTGTTGCCAACCATAATTAATTGCTTTACAGTCTTTGAGGCCATAATGCTCATCAGTTATTAATTAGAAATTCATTTCACTGAATAAATAATGCTCATGATTGATGATGAAACTTGTAATTAGGTTCTTGGAGTAATGCACAGGGGAGAAAGCCTTTACACTTGAATCCAGGCTATTAAATACTGCTCATTTAAGGGACCGCTATACCTCTTGTCATAAACCTGGGCTGCCATGGTAGCATCTGGATTCATGGAGCAGTAACATAAGTTGTAATTCGCATAGGTTATGTTAGGCTACCTGCTTCAACAACACCTCATGATCCTTCATTGTACTGAGCCCTTTTGTTCTAGAAAACTAAACCATTCATTCCCAAAGTGTCAAGTTAGAGCAGAAATAACCTGTTATCAAGTTCAAAACAAAAGCTTATACTGTGTTTTCACCAATGGCAAAACAGATTAGGTTATTACTAATCTGTGTGTTTCCAAACATAAATCGTGGTTGCTGTGTTACAGAAATCTCATGGGTCCTTCCAGGCATCATATAGCCTACAGTCTTTTTAAATGACGAGAGAGAACTGTGAAAACTCAAGCCATCTATGGCTCACTATTGATTTTACACCGAAGACCCAACCATTGTTGATAGCCTTTTTGATATATTTTCTTGCAACCACCAGTCCCTTTGGAGTTTTGTAGAAAATAAACCAGTCAATATACACCTATTAGGATTTCTTGATCTGAGCCCATAAACCTATGGTGCACAGTGTTTCCGATGCTCATTGCATCATAATAGCAGGGAGACCAAAGGCTATTACTTTTGGAAGATGAACCATCAGTTATTTAATGGCTTTCTGGAATATTGTAGTTTTAGGACAATTAACATGATTGACCAGCAGCAGAAAGGAAGGTTCACAATGATGCCCCTCAACAAAAAGACTGAAGAAAAAAAGAAACAGCAGCTGATGATGGTTTGGCCTCATCAAGCAAGAATACTATTACTTGTCCCATTCACCTGTCATCACGGGTGGGAGTGAGCAATGGTAACCCCCCAGTCCTCCTCCTTTGCTAACCAGTATCTGCCCTATTAGCAATTTATAATGGAGATCAAGAAGTAGTCAGTGGAGAATGAAGACAACTGTCTGCACCAATTCCTAATTGGCTTTATGTTCTCTTTCTGATAAATGGCTCACAACTACTATAGAGTCCTGTGGATTTTATTGCCCTAATAGGACTCAGTAACTGGATTTACTAACAGATAGTGGGTCAAACAGGACATAGAGAGCAAAAATGTTAATTAATATCAATAATGGCCAATTATTAGTTTGACAGAGGGATCCAAGCTAGCTGTGTGCTCTAATGACTCTGAGCTAACTTGAAGGGAAACACTGGCGAATTAGCATAACTGTGTATGCGCACTCCATGGAGGTGCCCAGCAAACATCTGTTATGTTAGAAATTCAAATAGAATTCCTATTAGTAACCCTGGCTGTGGTTGCATAATCAGTCATTCTTCTCTGGCCATTTTGGAGGCACTAACAATGCCCCTGTGACTGGTGGAACTCCTCCCTTTGGGATTTCCAATCAAATTTGGCCCCATGTGGACCAGGTCCTAACAACAGACGAGGCAATGTGGACTTCAGAGGGGAGCTTTGTGCTCTGACAGGAGCTCAGTCTATCCAACCATGACACATGACTGAAGAAAGGAAAACTGTTATTTATTTGAATACAGCAGATACAAGTTAAGGAATTAATGCTGAAATATAGGTTTCTAACCTGCTGGGACACATACTTATTTTCTTGTGCTCCATTGTGTGTTTACCCATATGCAGAGACTGTTTTTTTTTTTTTTTTTTGAGGCATTGAATTGTTTGCAAGCTCTATTTATACAGCAAATTCTACCTCAATACTAAATAAATGTGTACAGTAATATTAAAGAAAATGGTAAACAGGGATTTCTGAATTCATACGGAGGTCATCTGAAGGCAGGCGCTTCTTTAGGATATTGAAAACAGAAAATATTCTGCTAAGGAATCAATTTTCTATTTGGAGCAAATAATGTTAGTTCTCTTTACCTGATGGGAATTAATGCATATTTTGGATGCTATAGGCATCTTGTGTTTGTTGTTGAGGGAGTGCTCTCTTTGTAATCAATGGTTGATGTTACACTAAATAAATGCACCAGAAGACAAGAAGATCCATCCTTAATGTTTATATACATTGCCATAAAATAAATAAAAATGAAATCCAGTTATCTTGCGGACACTACTGAGTTGCCTTTTAACAGCTGTAGGATTTAGCGTAGCCTTCCATACTGACACTGGTATACAGAAAAAATAATGGGAAAAACAAGGGCAGGACATTATCATGGCCCTTATTCTTCAGTCTGCTTCCTCAGCAATACAATTCAGTAGCATTGTTAAGTTTTTGAATATTTTTAACACATCTAAAACATTTTTAATGTTATATTACAATGTATACACTGCTTAATGCAATATTTATCACCAATATCACTTACTCCATCCACACCCTTTGTCCCCAATAAATAATAATGAATCAAAAAGTAAAAAACTAGTTCTAAACCAACAATTGTTCTCTATAGGAACTTCATAATTAGCCAGTTTATTCTATAACTTAATTGCTTCTATTTTGATATTCAGCAGAATCTAATTCTACCCTAAAATATGTGTTTTATCACATTTTTTGTCTTCATCACCAACTGTGGCTACATTTGGAAGGAAAATGACTAATAATTTTATGTTTAAATACTTATACCTGGATGATATTTCCATCTAACCTTAAACCCTTAGCTTGGCTGATGAGGGTCGGAAACTTGTACTGTGCTCAATTTAAAGTAATATTACCCTTTGTATCTGCGAAATAAGTGTGAGACTGCTGTCATGACTTACAACTCGGTGTGACCTTCTCTGTTATAATCTGAGCATGTAATTCCCTCTAGTGTAATGTCATGTTTGATCAGAGGAGCTACCAGTGTCCTGATCTCAGGAGTGCACAGCGGGAGGTGTGGTGAGTCAAATGGACAACCAGAGGTTCCTCTTAAGGGCAAAACTGTCGTTGTCTGCATATTCTTCCCTCCCTGTGGTTGTGCTTGTAATGTATTTAAATATTAACTAAGCTTGAGCCGTCATCAGTTATCGTTATTACTGTGTGGTATTTGGAAGCAAATAAAAGTCCTGATGATATGACTGATTCTTTAATTTACAGTTATGAGGTGGCGTCTACATGAAATCAAAATTTAAGTTTGTGTTTGGCAGAAAAATTTTGTAAACTCTCAAAACATTGGCTGCAATGTTTCTTTGAGCATTTAAATTTACTTATTTATCTATTAATTTATTTGGTTGTAGATTTTATTTGGTTGTGCTCTTTGCAGACTTGCCAAAAGTATTTTTTTCATATTTGAATTAATATCTGTGTCCTGAATTAATATCTGTTTGTTAATAAAAAGCAACATATGTCTGGTGCACAGTGCTGCATCCGACAGATTTGGGCACAGTATACATGACTGGGCGACTCCATGGTTGTATATATGAAATAGCTTCAGTTTTACGCTCCTCTCCATTCCATGGCCTCCGGTGTATAAATTTAGTTGATTGTTTTCGTTTCCCTTTCTTAATTCATTGCAGTCGGATTCCTCTTTGATGCAGTTCTGTTGTCCCCCAAACAATTGAAGTGGAGACAATGGAGGCATAATGATAGATCCGTGTACCCACCATCTGTAAGAGCAGCTGCTCCCTTGCATCTGTACAATATGCTGGAGCGGGGAGCCTCAGTAATCTGCATAATAAGGAGAGGGCTTATCTCAGTCTAGTTAATAATCACAAGCAATCGATGCACTTCATTCCCTCACTCTTGACTGATGAAAAAAAAAAAGCAGCAAAGTTTTGGTATGTTTGCCGTGTCCTCCAGATAGGCAGGGGTCACGGCGTAATGCCAAGCTGTTGATTTTGCCTGGAGCTACAGATTTAGTCTGCACTCAATTTCATCTTTTCATGAATACCATAATTACAGCAGGACGCTCTGAGTTATCATACTGCTTCTCCCCTCGTCACTCCCTTATAGGGTTTATAGCCTCTCTTGCAATGCTGGACCCCATATCAGACTTGGGCGTATGACTCACAGTCTGTGATGAACATATAGCTTGTGTAGTGTTGATAAGAGTCTCACCCTATAAGCAATATTCTCACACTGGATGGAAGATTGGCCCTGTAAAACACACAAAAAAAATTCATTGGAAATTTAACCTCCTGTCTGAAATGCCTTCTTAGACCCCACTACCATGGCTGTAACACAACTGTAGAAAGTTGTTTTCTATAGAAACATTTATCTCTTTGATTTCAGAATATTTTTTGCTGCCCACAAGCTTATTGATTTGTTTGTTTGACTGTAGACTAAATTATGAGTTCATTACTAATAGATTATTTTTTCCATTATAAACCACCTACTTTAGTGAAGAGGTGCAAAAATATGTCCAGAATTTTTTAACATGAGGAGTTGATTTGACCATAAACAGTTTTCATACATGATCATACATTCACTGAGCAGCCCTATAGATTCGACTGGAAGGTTTGAAAGTCAATGTTTGGCTTAAATACTTGTTGACAATCTGAGAGCACACAATCTATCCATTGAATGGTCTTTTTGTGTGTTGTTCACATATGACATCGAACATTTCTCCGTACCATTTAATAAATGCCTTTGGGTTTTGAGAATCAGTATATTATTATTTTCTTAAACAACCCCCTATTTATTACACTTGGTAATGGCTCCTAAGTGGACACTAAATTGATTGGATGGAAAGTATACAATAATATTGATCAACAAAGTTTCCCCTTGGTATTCTCTTGTTAAATATGCTCATTAAATCAAGTCTGTTTAATCCGCTGCAGTGTGAATAAAGTAAAATGCACCAAAAAGTGAATATGCCTCTGTTTCTCATGTTTTCATGTCTTTTTCCATTGAAATAGACTCAGTGCTGTTTGAGAAAAGCATGTTGTATGTCTCACAGAGGCATTTTAATTATTTGTATAAGTGGCCGTTTAAAAAATGTTAATCATAAATTGTGGAAAATATGTCTACTTTGTTTATTTATCATTTACATAAATGCAGTCACACTGTTTTTATTTACTGATGCTGCATGAATGGATGGATTTTTATACAGCCAGGAATATATAGTGTGCCTTAAAAATTGCCAACCACTTCCCATGGTTCTTGATCCTGCTAATTAAGCATGCATAATGTTTCTCTCCCAGCTGCTAGGCTTCTGAAACGCACGAGGCAGGTGTATTGAGCCCCCCAGTGAGGCTCGAGAATGAGAATGGTATACGAAGAAGTGCAGGTGTGACATGTTAGGAGGAGTCCAGGTGCTTATTGAGTTATCAGAGGCAGCCACTGCACGTTTGATTTATCACCTGGGGTTTAGCATTGCCATATCTGAGGGGCTATATATCAGACAACAAAATAAAATGTTCAGAAAATTACCTGCTGCAGTGCTGCAGTCGTGATAACTTACATCTAGCACACTGTCGGATGTAGTGTGACACCTACTGACACTGCATGTGAAAAACTGACATTGCTTATTGAACTTGTATAGTGACAACACACACTAAATCATGAATGCAAAGCCTTTAGCCAAACCAGCAATTCACCTTGAATTCACCCTTTTAGTGTTATGATTTGTCACTGATTTGTGGTATATGGTTTGTTTGTCTGCACTCAAGTTACGGTAGAGCTATGCTGGAACATGAGTCTCGTTGAGAGTGCATTAAGACCAATTAAAATATGTTTGAACGTCTCATAAACCACATCCATTAGAAGTAGTCTTGGGGTACTCATCGTACAATGTGTGCTCTTTGACATGAATGGCATGCTTACCGCTGCATTCTCACAATGAGCCAGCCAGTCTCCATGAGCACATAAAAGGTACCCAGATTTATGGGGGAGTTTTTATCCTAGACTCAGGCACCATTTGATAAACAAGCACTCTTTGCTTGAGGCTAAATAATACTCTTTGAGGTCCTGATTTACAATGCTGTGAAGGATCCATTTGTGGTTCAGCTCTGAGGCATGCACCTCTGTGATTGGTCATCCGTAAGTTCAAAATTTGGGCTCAGATCTACAGCTCACGAGCTTGAGGATTTCTAAATGGACAAATGCATAAATGGTGGCGGGTTCTTATTCAGAGTTAATAGATGAAGAGAAATGAACTTTTTAGAGATGTAAAAGGCTCTTAGATTTAACAAAATCTTCCCCGATTTCCTCTGATTGAGGCTAAAACTGAGGCAGCGTGCAGCCAATCTAATATCCCTGGCTTTTTAAAAGGGAACTCATTGGGGTATTGGTCCACTACATGGACTCCTAAGAGATCTGATTAAAGGGAAATCCTTCAATGTTTTACCCTCACCTTCTCCATAATAAATCAGAGGCACATTGCAAATGCCAAAATTCATCTCGCATTGCCCAGCTTGACATAGGAAAAAATCAAGCTTCCAGTAAAGGGGATGGATTCTTATAAATACTAATTGTACATTGCCCTTTTTCAGATTTATCATGCATAACTTTTTTTCCCATAACTTAAAATATATGAGGTTTTACTTGAGCATACAGATAGCACTCTATGGCCAGCCTTTATAACATTTGATAATTGTTCAGCTGATGTTTTATATATAAATGCAGTCCAGGTCTGAATATTGTGTCTTTGTTACATATGAAAAAAATAGTAATTTTAGAAACATCAAATTGAAAATGTTTTTTTTTTTTAAATGGAGCATTATTAAAGTGTTTATTTAGTGTGCATATTCAAATCGCCACATTGCCTACCAGTGCTTAAAAAAAAAAAGACCATACAGTGTGAAGTATACTGTAAGACTTAAATTATAGATCATGGTAGTAAGTATTTAAATAAATCATTTCCTGAAGTGCATGGGGTCCAAGGTTAAGACACAAGCAGTAAACTACTGTAAAATAAATTCAAGTTAAGTTGCGAGCACACTTGAAAAGAAGAACAAGCAAATTCTCCATTGCTGACATGCACAGGGTCGTGTGTTTACAAGCTCTTGGTGCATGACAGAAAGTTCTTCAGCTTGGATATTAACCAGTGAATTAACTGCTAATGATAGCATCAAGTTTCATTAATGAAAAAAAATCACAGATCATTTACCTCATGAGGATTGCTTGTAAAGAGATACAAACGAGATAGACTGATCTAATCAGTTTTCACGCATAATATTTTAGGTTTTATTGTAGTGACATTAAAACATAAAGATGTGGCTTTGCTTTTGATATTTTTTGCATTATGTTGAACATTATGAACACTGAAGCCTTGTTGCGAAAGGTTCTGGCCCTTTTTCAACAGAGCCCGACCTATATATATCGCAGCCCTCTCATGTTGCAGCCTATACATCAGACTCTCCCTTTACAGACCTTAACTTTAAAGCCTCGCACCTCTCTGTGCTATTTTTATCCTCATGTCAAATGTCACTAGCATATCTTCCCTGCTTAACCTGCCTCATTTAGCTGCAGTTGTTAAAAGAAGTTCAACACCTGAGCAAAAACAAACTAACTGGCCAACTTTGGCTTGTTTGGTAGTTTATAGACATCAAACGCTGTCATTGCAGTTCAAATACATCTACTTTAAGTCTTGTCTTTTTATTTGATGTTTATGGGGTTGCGAGGAGGCCATGACATTGTTGGGTCATATTTTGACACATTAATTGGACTAAGGGTTGTTCATCACAGCTGTTGGGAAATTAAGAGGAGATTGAAAGCCCCTGATGTCTTGTAATTACTGTTTCATGTTGTGTAGCCTCACTTACGAGCAGCAGCGCTCTCTGATAAATGGGCAATAAAAGCAATAATATAGCGACTACCATACAAAAGAGTTAAGAGGGAAACGGCTCCTTTCACGTCAGAAGTTGCGGTTAAGAGGAAGCAATTCAATTAGCGTCGGTTAGAAATTAATACAAAGTAATATTTTAATACTCAGTCCGATTCAGTAGTAACGTCAAAATAGAATTATATGGGTGACACTGCTGTGACCTCAATCAAGTATTAAGATAATTAAACACAATTTTGACAGTGAGGCAGCATGCTTAGCAAAGGAAATGTTCCGCCCAGTGTGTTTCAGGCCATGTTCCAGAGAGGGGGGGACTGCATTCAAAACAAACCGCTGTCCTTGATATCAGCTGGTTAATCCTCTCCTTTTAGTGGCTTTATTGGTTCATTCAAGAGGGTCTGTTGACATTCCCCCTGCCCTGTTAAAAGGCGACTGCATCTCAAGTGAAATCTGGAGTGTTCTTTACACAGGCGGGGAGCCCCATGTGGCTCCTGCCTCCCAGTGGGCCTGTGATTTTCCTGCTTTAAGTGTCTACTGTCAACACTAATTTGTCCCACTCCTCCTCCGCCCCCTCCGGAGGGGGACACTCTCCTAAAGTTTTAATAAAAGATCTGCTATAACTCCCTGTTTTCAGGGGGTGAGACAAGAGCTTTAAAAGCCACAGAGGCAATAAGATGCCAGGTAATGATTACAAGGCTTGAACAGAAGCAGTTACCAATACCACATACTGTTTTACACAGCACACTGCAAGTGTGTGCTTCAGCTAAAGGCTGTCTTTACAGGAGTCATCTACAAAACAGAGATGTACTCTCAGCCTTAAATTATCGGAAATGAAAAGCAAAGATTTCTTTTTTGTAGACTGTGATTTAAATGACATAAAAAAAGAAATTTATATGGTTTAAAATCTTGAACATTGTGTGAATGTCGTTCTGTTTGTTCTTCCAAAAACACTTCAATCCCTGATGCCAGTAGAAAATGCTTTTGTTTTGTAGTGTGTAAAAGTCTATATTAGATGCAACTCATTTTTTGAATCACTTACAATGATCAAAGAAACCAATTCTCAAATTATTGTTGTGTAAAAACTTGTTTAAAAGTTACTGTTTATTTTTTCATTTTATTTACTCTGTGTGACTTAATGTGTCTCTCTGCACTCTGTTTGTGTCCTAATACAAACTGAAAATGTGTTGTAGCCCAGTAAATCCCTTTGTGCGTTTTCATTTATCCATTTTTCCTCAGGGTTAATAAGAGCAGCATGATTGCAAATAATAGTTTCTGACATGTTTTTCTTGAATACAATTTCAGAGCTCGACGAAGTAGATTGCTCCATTTCATTTATCTGCCTTTGATGTCTAAAGGAAAATCAATGTAAAAAGTAATTTCTCTCCTGCCATTTAACCAAATTCCCATCCACCTGAATGATAGGTCCCTGGGAAAGCAGTCAGGAGACTTTCTTTTCAATTATCCCTGACTTGTTTACATAGTGTTTTGTGCACTGGACTAGATGTGAACATACAAATCTCATATGGGTTCTGCTGTTGTTGAGGAAGCTAAATACAATTTCACTTCTAAGGTAGGCAAGAACCATGTAGGAAATTGTTCAATATCTTTGTCGAAGGCCAATTTTCACTGCATTGTTTTGTCGCATAGTGTATTGTAGGGTTATGGTAATGTAATATGCATAATTCATACACCTAGGGCCCCCTCCTCATTTTTGATTCTGCTGTCCTGCCTGTTCATCTGAAGCTGAATTAATGCTACATTGTCCATTAGGCGGCCATAACACAGGGCAATACTGTCACACACTGTGGTTGGACTGAAATTCCCTTGAGGCAAATGGTATTCTTCATTTTTCCATTTTTGTATACAGGCTATACAAGTATTGCTTTGCAAAACACCACATTTCTCATTTTGGGTCAAGACTGATGCGTTTTAGACTCATACAGCGATTATAATTCTCCGTTGTAATTGGAAGCAGCATTTTCATGAGGAACTGAATGTTTTTGCACCAATCCAAAATCCACATTGCTTTTGTGCTGTGTTTTTTAGCTTGTCCTATTCTCAGGTGGATCAGCGGCTGTGAGAGCACAAAGAGAGAGCGTTAGATATGGCTTGTTATCCTCTCCAGGGTTCACTTAGAGAGCCCCAGACTGCTGCAGTTGTGACCTTCATAAGGCACTGTCTCCCTGCTGGGAACACACACACACACCAAGCACATCCACTCCACAGCCAGCACTCATTGGGTCATGATGGGGCTAAGCAGCCCCATTAAAGCATGCTCATCTAGGCTGGGATCACGTGCACAAAGCGTAAAGATGGACTCTAGCCAAGAGGTCCCGAGCACTTGGTTTCTTGTTCGACAGCCCAAGTGTACTGTACTTTAAGCTGCAGGAAGTGGTGTTGTAGTCGTAAGATACACTAAATTAATGTTCTTTTTCAAAATGCTATATCTGTGTCATCTTTTTCTCAGGATACCATTCTTGTGATGTTTCGGGCTGAGCTCAGTGTATTATAAATCCATTTTTTGGACATGCTGTGGTCAGTTTAATGATCATTATGTGGCTCAGATGGAAAAACAAGGGAATAAGGTGAATCAATGATCGATTTTACAACGTGACTTGATTCATGGGTAGTGCTGTGATAAATGGCCGTCTTATCGAGCTTGAGAGTAACTGTTGTGAAATAAATTTGTATGTTGTGAAAGAGAACTCATAAGATAGGCCATTTGGCTTTGCTTTCAGTAGTTTCATTAGTTGTTTAACATCCATTAGTGCACTTTGCTGTTCAGGAGAACATAATGTTTTAGCTAATGACAACAGATTATACAGCAGTTTGCAGTGTAAAGGTAACTATGAAACATTTCAGATATTCATTATGGAAGCTGCAGCTGTGCCCTCCAAAATCTTTTGAGATCCAGATTTTAAATCCCCAAGCACCACATCTCCCAATGTTTTTTTTCCCCCTTTTTTATTTAATTAGTCAAATGAGATACAGAATTGCTTTTCTCATTGTGGTATGTAGCTTCTGTGGCAGCTCTGTAAGAACACGGGCATGTATAATATCAAGCAGAGGATCTGTCTTTGATTCTGGCTGATGGGAGGGCGAGCTTCACCTAAAGGTACTGAAGCAAAGAAATAATGGTATACTACACTGCTTGTGAAAAGCAATAGGAGAACGGAGGGGGGTTCACATTAAAAGTGTCTCTCTAGGTAGCTGACATGACGCGACTAGTCAGACGTAAATAATGACAGACGGAAACTATCATGAGGTCTGTGAAGCATCCGCGTGCTGCCATCATTTTCTGTCTAACCTTGCATTGCCAGCAGCTCACCAGCTCTGGAGATCATTTAAAAAACAGACTAACGATGCTGCCAGACCTAACACCAGTCACAAGGATTTGCATGAGTTTAGATCAGCTAAATAGATTTTTATTTCAGCCATAGGTGATTCCTCCCACACCCCCTTTAGCATTGATTTGCCATCATTTAAATTCATATATAATTTTCAATAATTCATTTAAGATATAGTTTTTAATCACATCATTTTTATAAGGCTTTTCTTGTGCTGTTTTAAAGAGGAGTGTGTTGCTTTTCTGTTACATGTATGTTCGCAAAACTACTGCTGATGAGGTAAATAGGGTTCATTTTTCTCTTTAAGTGGATATGTCACATTTTGAGTGAGGGTAAAATGATGATACAAGAGGACTAAAAGTTAATATCAATTCATTGAATGACCTGGTGCTTTTTAATTATATTCTGCTCATATGACATACAGTAGGGCCTCTACTTGTAAATCAAATTTAAATCAGGTACTACGAAGGGCACAATTAAGAAAGATGGGCCTAATTCTAAAATGTTTATTTTTGCATTGCATGGCAAGAGATGAGCAAAGTCATTTAGTTTGGACAGAAGGTTTTTCTTCACACTGATGCACCGACCCACGACATCTCTAAAATAACATTCCTATAATTGCTCCATGGCTATAATACCTTTATAGTGTTTTTATATTTATTATTATGTCATTCATTTTGAACTTCATCCACTAGGCACATGACCATATTTCATGTGGACAATATGTATGTGATATGTTGCATTTAAGTGATATGAAAAATAATTTGAATATCTGCATAGACTCTCATTTATTGTGTCAGCTCACTGGTTCCTCAGTAGAACACAATAACAATGCAAAACAAGAGCCCATTCTGCTATATAATTAAATCATCTTTGGGGACATGTTTTGCGCCGCACAAAATTTGAAACTTAAAAAATGGCATAGTAATGTATTTGCATAATATAACAATGAGTCCCACTCAACAAATTTATTAGTCTAGATTCTGAAAAAGCCATGGCAAAGCAACTTGCATACTATAATTGGCATCTTGTGGTTTGCTTTCCTGAGGAGAAAGTGAATTTTATATGCTTTTATAATAAATAGCATATTTAAGCACCCAGGAAATCATTGCGAGACATCCATCCTACATCGTTTCATTTATTCTAGTGTGTTTAATTAAAGCCAGGAAACTACATGCAATTTGTGTCTGAACAGTGTCTAATGTCTGAGACTGGTTATTAGATATTAAATTGATGCATAATTCAGGCAATTAAGAAAGTAATCACACAAAGTAATGTAATGGAAGTTAATTATTACTGCATAAGCAAACAGTTCATCAATGCTAGTTAATGCTGTGACTGCATCCCTAATATGCTCACCAAGCACGGAAATTCCTCTCCCTCAATGTTTTGATGTGCTGATTAAACATTGTAGAGGCAGATTAGTGAAGAAAGGAAGCAGGGCCTTCTCACCTCTGCTGTTCCTGAGCGGCAGGGTTCAGTGTGTTGTCGCAGCGGGGGTGGGGGGTGGGTATGTGTGTGTGTGTGTGTGTGTGTGTGGGGGGGGGGGGGGGGGGGGGGGAGTGTCTACACTCAGCGCCTCTTCAAGCGCCAAAAATGACGAGGAAGGTTGTTCCAGTGCAGCCAAGTCCATTCTACACTCATGTCACAGGTAGCGTGACTGGCTGCCAACTCCTACAACTCCCCCCCCGCCCACCCCCACCCTCAACATCTCCAAGTCTTTACTATTGTTTTTCACTCTATCTATCTATCTATCTATCTATCTATCTATCTATCTATCTATCTATCTATCTATCTATCTATCTATCTCTATTGTAACTCTGTGTATCGGTTGTTGCTCAGAAAAAAATAAAAAAAGCTCAGTCGCAGCACAGCGTTTTCCTCTGTGGACCCAAAATCACGTAAAAAACCAACAATTTGGCACCCAGACACACTCTCTCTCTCTCTTTTGAAGACATCCGATAAAACAAGACCTTCCAGCCTCGGGTTGTTTTCCTGAGTAAACATCCGTGTCACAGTTGACCTTTCCCGGGGTCAGGCTGCTTTTATATTGGCTGACATGTTTCCAACTTAATAGAACTGTTTAGCGCAGATCCCCCAGGGCCCCTATATTTATTAAGCTGCAATGAGTTGCATCTGTCTGGTTGAATCAAGAGGACCAATCAGCTGAGGTCAGACACATAGTAACAGAGATATATAGACATGTAAGCTACACACAAACACATGCTTAATGTGGGCGCGCACACACCCACAGATGCAGACGTCTGCAGGTTCGCAGCACATAGAGAAACTGTTGTCTTCCAATTTGCAGCTAATTATGTTCGCTTATTTTCTGCTCTTAAATGATTATTGTGTTCATTTCAGCCCCTTGTTGTATTAGTATATGCTTAGTCTGGAGTAGTATACGTAGTAGTATACTGTATGTCAGGGATTGTTAGAGGCAGAGCAGCATGTGGTCTAGTTTGACACTCTTTTGTCTTGTTTTCTAAGCAGTTTTCTGAGGTGTATTGATTTATCTTTGTTCAGCCATTGTACAACATCCCATAATGCCGGTCATTTTCTTAGACTGATTTTAAGCCCCTGTCTGGTAATCAGGGATAATTGTCAATTATCACAAGGAACCATCAGATCAATTACTGCAAAATCAATGCAGCCACTTGGCTTGCGCTGGCTCCTTTCTTTCAGCAGAACTACACCTGGAATGATAAAACAGCTCGTAAATCTGAAGATGCATAAAAAAAAACAAAAAAAAAAAACATCTAAAATATGAGGGTTTTTTTAGGATTGTTTTGTTTTGCTGGAGAATCATGGCAGGGTAGTGTTTTACAGTCATGTTTCTGAAATAGCGAGGCACCAGATGCACATCTCGTTGCTGTTGTTTTATAACACCTAATGGAGACAAAACTATTGTTACCTCTTAAACTGAAGGCTGCGTATTATATCTTTTTCCTTTTTATGAGCGAGCTGGAGAGAGCCTCTATTCCTGGTGGGTGAGATGACTTTTGTGATGAAAGTTAATGTCGGGGAGTCCTGATGTCCTTATTTTCCTCTCAGAGACAAGATTCCACTTTCACCTCATGAAGGAAAGATGCCATCCGCTGAATGGCTTTCTCCGTGTATGGAAACAAATGTGCTGCTGTAATGGAATAGCCCGGTCAGCAGCCTAATGTATTATCTCCTCCTCAACGTATTTATTTACACTCAACTACTCCACAAATTGTCTTGTCATCTTAATGGGTGAGGATTAATCTGTTGCCATGCAGGCTTAGGTGAATGAAAGAGATCGACTTTTTTGCCAAACTTTGTGGCCCTGTAGGGCAAGTTAACGCTTTAATGTCCGTGCTTTGAGATGCTATACAGTGAGATTTTCACTGTTTTTCTTGTTTCTATGTGATAAATACAAATTAAACTTAATGTAATTAAACATAAACAGGCTTTTATGTATTAAATTATAATTAACACCTAATAATGAGTGAAAGGCTTGCACTATATGGACTTCACACTTTCCCCTTTTCCTTATAACCATAGAGTATCTTGTTCAAGGACAAACCTTACGTTTCACCACAGAGGAAGGACATGCTATATCAAGACAAATGGTAAGGTCATCATTAAATCTATTGTAGTATCTGTAATGCTTAATATAGAGTATATTGTGTCTACATATTAGATATTGAATCGTTGTTTAAGATGGGTGCCAGAATCATGTTGTCCATTTCGATATATGTCAATTGTACTATAATCATTTTCAGTGAATCTAGCAGAGATTGTCATTTACCCAGTGTCCAAACTGCTCATATTTCATCCCCACCTGAAAGAGACTGCCATTGAATATAATCACATACACACCTACTGCATCAGACCAAGAGAAAACAGAGTGTGCACTTTGTGCACAGCTATTTATATCAATAAGTCCCGTGCTGAGAGGCACAAAATGAGCGTTTAAGCTGCAGGGCCCAGAGAGCTCAGTAGCAGGTGGGCAGGCTGCTTTGAGGTGCCTGGGCGGAGGGGGTGTTCGCTCTTTTACAGGTGTTGCCCATCTCACTGTGCATCCACGGCTCTGGGAAGGTTTAGGTTTGGGAGGGAGTAGGACAGCTGGAGCAGCAGGCATTGGGGAGACAGAGAAAGAGCCTCCTCACTGTCGGGGCCTCCGCAGGTCAGTGCCTCTACCCAAAGGGACGGCGGAGCGAAACGCCATCAATTCACAAACAAAGGAGCCACTTCACCCGCCACAAAGGAAACATATGTGATAGAGCTGACTCTCGAGCCGCAGCTCACTTTAACATGTCAGCCGCTCCTAATTAGCTTTGTTAACTCCCTCTGCTGTCTGCCCAACTGAGGCCTCTCCCACTCACATGTGGGCTTTGTGTTTACAAGGGCAAATGCTTGGACTCGCTCCCAAAACAGACATTTTCCTTTTAACTTGAAATGCTAGCTTGTTTAATCGTTCCTAAAATGAGAATGATCTACACTTGAAGACCACCCCCCCAACAATTGCCCTATTATAGATGGAACATATCGACACTGTAGTGATTTATTGATTTCTGTAGTGCAAACAACCAAAACCTTACAGCCCTTTTTAAGGTTTTGGAAGGTTTTGCCACAGAGCTTTACTTGGCGTTTTATCCATTGTGTGTGCACATGTGTGTCTGGGACAACTTGTTTTAGATGAAAACAGCTGCCCCTCAATCTTTATCGGGATGTTTGGGAGTCATTACTGGCCAGCCTTCAGACTGTGGTCTGCCATGCATTACATGTTGCCATCCACACTGAGCCTCATGTGACCCCTGCTGCTTACCCACTGGCAGTGCAATTTAACCAGGCTGATGACATGCAGCATGACATCCCTTGGAGAAGCGTCCTACTCGCAGCCTTATTGGGGGGGGGTTTGGTCAGAGGGGGGGATGTGTGAACTGCAGGATCCCTCGCTGACCTCGTGGAGCACCGCTCAAATTGGTCTGTTTTCACTGCGTGATTCAGGAGGAGTGTGTTTGTTTTGTGTAATTTTTCATGATATTAAAACAACACGTAGCACATATCCTTTAAATGCTTGACTTGTGAAGGCAGGAAGGAACTAAACCAGAAACTTCCTCAACTTAGTGAAATGAAGAGGGTTTCTTGTATACATACAGAGGATCGTGCTGTGAAGGAATATCATTATCATAAGTCAACCTCAGTTAGAATTCATCCATAACTGGATGTCTCTGGCCTGAACACTAGGTGGGTCTGACAACTGATACGGCTGAAATATTTATAGCCTTCTTGATGTTTACGATTTGCTCCACTCCCAACAGTGTAGTGGATTTTTTTTTAAGGATTTGATGGAAAAATACCATGCAGTAAGCTTTGATGTATTCATACACACTTCCATGAACGCTGCAGTACAGTAAGTGGATTTCAATTGGACTAATATTTAACTAAGGCATGTGAAATTCAGCCTCTGGCCCTGCTGGCTGCCAGACAAGTCCAGCACTTGAGAAGCACCCGGCCCAGAGCTGTGTGACTGCTGCTGACTGAGTGTCATGATCCCAAGATCTCTGCTTTCTCTTTGACAGGAGGGTTTGAAATTCTTGGGTTAAAAGTTCTTTGAGATTATATCTCAGAAGGCTTTTGTGATGATGGTTCATGACAGGTATTGCTTTCAAGTGGGTGAAGGAATTCTGCTGAATGCCGTTACTGCAGAAAACTTCAAAGAATTGCATCAATGTAACATACAAATATGAATTCATAACTAAAGACAATAGTTGTTTTTATTTCTACACGCTCTGATTGCATTTGTTGAGTGAAATTGAGGTTTATTTTTTCTTAAACTGTTTTCAGACTATACTCAATAAAATCTCCACTTACATTACAGTAGCAATAAATGTCAGGACATTCAAGATGCATTTGTCCTCTCTGAAATAATGATTGTTTAGCTCTAAAAGAATGACTCACAAAATCAGCTGTTATCCAAGTGCATACAGGAGTAAAAAGGATATCACTGTGACCTTATTTACCATGACTATATTTAGCTTGTCATTTACATTATGTAGGTGCTGGTGTAAGCTTACATAAATATGTATATATTACATAACACAGTAATGAGTCATATTGCCTTTACAGAGAAGCCAAAGGTCAATATAGTAAAAATAATTCCCATTATTTACAATTAATTTAAAATAACAGTTTAAATGTACTAGCTGAGGATTTGTTTAAGCTTGCTCTTCCTGCAGTCCACCCATTTTTTAAAGAGTAAGAATAAGAATATTTACGAAGCAAATGTGTATCAAAATATGGCATTATTCCCTGATAGGTGAAGCATACATACTTTGACATGCCTCAGCAACTCAATGTATTCTACACACTCACTGCCAGCCATGACAGCAGACTCCTTTTTGTTCTTTTTCTCCTCTTTCCTGAACACTTAGAATAAAAATCACAAGTACTGTTGTGGAGGAATACCAAGGTAACAGTCTGGAGATGTCTGGCCAAAAGGGATTTGTCCCTCTAGGTACAAGGTAGGGAACGGTATGCCCTGCTATTTTGCATTTCTGAATTGCTTAGCTGCCCAAGCATGCGTTATGTGGGCCGGGCTCTTGAAGTGTGTCATAGCATCATATGACCGCTGTACGAGAGGCTTGCTGTTGGACTTTACCCAACAAATATGGATTATGTTAAAGTGGGCTGTGAATTGACGAGGATATGCTAATATGTCCCAGATGGGTATGTGAGAAGCGGACGGCGGGGACATGCAGACAGTATATGGCAGAGGCAGTGTTTGGCAGGTCCATCATTCCGTCATTAAAGGCCACATTATTACTTACAACAAGGCTTGCATGACAATTGCTGGAATAAATGCAGTCCCTCTGAGAGTAGCCTGGTGTGTCCTTCAGTTTCTCTTTGCTTTTCCTTTTTTTTTGTTTTGTTTTCTTCATCCTTTGTAAATCTGTTCTCAGCTGCTGATGCTGTGGATCTCTGTGCCGTGTAAGAGGGTTTGTGCTTACCTTGTTCAAACATCAATGAGACAGGCTATTACTAGCTAAAGCCATTCATTAATATAATGAGATGGTTTTTCTTTAATTGATAACCGATCGGTGTTGATGAGACATTATGCACTTGTGGATACAGTGTTTTGCAGCATTTTTCCTAAGTTGAACTGAAGCACCTGCATATTTGTTTTAGAGAGGCAGGAGTCCTATGGAGCTATTATTCTGTTGTACCACTGGGCTACCAATGAGCTGTCCCCTCTGCATTATTATTGAACTAAGGTATTATGTTTTCAGCTGCACAAGCAGAAAGATAATGGTGGCTTATGTGTAAGTGTGCATTTGGGACAGCCTTTGTCCTTTTGATATAAACAGCCATATAAATGACAGGATTAAAGAAAATAGCTAAATGATGCGAACAGTATTTCACCTTTGCTGAGACTGTTATAATACTTATTATGATATAATAAAAAAAACTAATAAGCAGTACTTTACAGAGTGATAAAAGTATATGTCAGCTTACTTAAGTGACAGACATTATATATAAACTTCCATGTAGAGGTGACATTGTTAATGGATTAATAGATAGAAAAGCAGTCGATTAGTTGATTAATCTTCTGTAGTTGAAAATAATAATGACCTAAATGATTCATCAATTAGGGGTTTTCATTGGGTCCAACTTCTCAAATGTAAATATTTCCTGGTTTTCTTTAGTCTTAGTCAGCAAACTGAATATCTTTGGGTTTTAGCTTGTTAGTCAGATAAAACAAGTAGTTGAAGACAACTAGGGCAGATGAACATTTAGACTAAAATTAATTAAGAAAATAATCAGCAGATTAATTGAGAATTAAATAATTAGTTAGTTTCACTTTTACTTCTGTGTATGTTCTGTTCATATGCATTTGTTGACAAAATATAGTAAGATTTCTTCATTGATTCAGTCAGTGTAAAGATGTACTTTGGTATGGAGCAAATGACTACTGACACCACATCCAAGCACATCAAGGATTATCATCACAAAAATGACAGAATTAAAGATGTCAAGATTGGCTTTGAACCTCCCTCTGGAGACGTAGCTGGGTGGGTAGAGAACGAGGGGGTGGGGAGGGGTGTTAACATTTGTTATAGACTTCTACATGCTGTATTTGCTGGGGGCATTGTTAGCACACACCGCCTCCAGCCCAGGATTTAGGCAGGCCCCCAGCAGATGCAGACTGCCCTGTACACACACACACACACACACACACACACACACAAAGACACACACAGACACACATACATGCTCCCCTAACACTGCTACCCCACCCCTGGAAGTGGAAGAATAGATGCCCTGGGGCAATTCAGCTAGTGTGGATCAGTTCAGATGAGGCACATTAAGTGGCTAGTGATAAATTTGGCATGACAATTGCAAACACCATCGCTTTTGTCTGTAATTAATTCCAGTGGTGCCTGAGGCCTTCCCTGTGTTGCTACTGGTGTGGGCCAGCAGTGCTTTCCTAACGAGGGCACATTACAGCCAGGATTATAGCCCAGATAAAGGTGCTCTTAGCAGGAGGTTAGTGAGATGTATTTCTGTGGTGTTGAGGTAGGTGAAAATCTGGAAACCATTTCTAGAACGCCTGATGCAGGAACATACAAAATAAGACCGTTTTAAGAACAAAGAACTAAACAAGGCTCGTATTTATTTCGACTGTTTAGATTATTTACCATCAAGTTTATACACAGTATCTTAAAAAAACAGCCTTGCAGTAATTACATTCACTGATACCATACATAATAATAAGAGGTAAACAAATACAGTCATTTAAAACCCAGCTGAAGACAGCATGAGTCTAATCAGGAATGATGTGCAGTACAGTAATCAAAGTTTCACAATACTGGTTTAGAAATTTAGTAGGGGGGGGGTATATCGTGGTGGCTGAAGTGATGAATTGGCACAGAGCAGTGGAAATTATGAGCCCACAGATTGCACCTTTAATATTTGGTCCAATGGGTCCAACAACTCTGTTATTCTCATTCGCTGGTAATACGGAGGCATTAATTAACGGCTTGTACTTCTGAGTAGTTTTATTACGGCTAATGTCCCTCATTAAGTGAAATATAGTTACTCAAGGACATAAAAGAATCCCTCAGCAGCGCCATTAATCTTGATTTCACTTGTGAGAGTACTTGGATATCTTGTGTAACTTGCTCTGTAATGTGGTATCTCTGGCTCTGGCAGTCTCATGTGTTTACCACCTCCTCTGTAGCCTCCAGCAGGGAAAAGCTGAACACACCACCAATCTGTGTCATTACTCTGTCATTGCATCAAATCACATGATTAGCTTCATGGGGCAGTGGAGGAGGCCTGCTTGGTGCGGCTGGCTGTTGCAGTCCCCGGGTAATGGTCCGGTGGCACTGTGATGGAGGGTTGTGTGTTGTCCTCCATGCAGGGCCAAGGATGCACCATCATTCAGCCTGCCGGAGATGGCCTCAGGGTGAATCGTGTTCTTTACTGCTCAGCCCTCTCACTTACTGTATGTTTGAGTGTAGCACTGCAGTTTCCTTCTAGAAAATATTGCTTATTGGTATCAGTTCTTTTCTTGGACAGGCTATCATAAACATGGGAAGTGAGTCATTTGGAAATAGGCGATATTGTGAATCATTTGTCTTATGCCAAGCTTGGATCTTTCACAGATGTGTGTAGAAAGACAGGAATCTTTACATTGGGTGTTAAAAAAAATTACCAAACCATTAAATGGGATAAGGGGTAGCCTATGTAGGAGTACCTAACAGCGCTGGGTGCCTCTGTGGAAGGCCAATCCGACAGTTTGTCGATGCAGCCTTTTATAATGCAAAGGCTTATAATTATCTCACGCTCGCTCATTTCACACTGACATATCGCTTTCCTAAATGTCAGTAGGAACAGCCAGTGCACTTCTCTTTCCCCAGCTCAGGAGAGCCCTCTCTGCACCCTGCACACAGCCATGATGATGGCAGTGCTTTAGCCCTGAACGTGTAGCCCCCCGCCGGGGGAATAGCGGTTCAGGCATCACCGATCGTTGACCTGGCTATTGTTGTTTGTGATACTTACTGGTAAACTTTTGCAATCAATACAACATCAGCCAGCAGAGCCCCAGGGAATGAAAACCTGAAACAGCGCACTTAATCTTGGAGTCGGCCCCTGCTCCCTGCTCTGCCGCTAAACTAGGTAGTTGGCCTACTTGATGCGGCATTATTGCCGCAGAGGTCAGATGTGAGCTGTCTTGCACAGCGCCTGATGAATGGCTGTTTTTGATAAAGCGCCTCTCCCATCCAACAAGAGACATTTAATAATGATGGACCATAACTGCACACAAAAAAATCCTTGTAGAAGAAAGAAAAAAAATCCCTCCTGCCTGCCTTTCCCCCATCTCAGACAGTGAGCAGCTAGCCATACTCAGTGCACATCTAGGCTTTCATACAAAGAAACCACAGCACTGTGGGGTTTACAATTACTGCACAATGTAATTTGCCGACAGGTACACACAGGTAGGCAACAGAATTACATGTAATGTCTTATTTATACTCTTTCATGATTATAAAAAATGTCCTTTAAAATACAGTGAATTACTGTATATAGTCAAACAATAAATAATGAACTACACTAATAAATAATCTACACCTTTACTGAACATTTTGATGACTTTGTATTGCCCAGATGGTTCCTTTGAGCATGATGCCCATATATAATGAATGGAAACTGTGGGTTTACATTGACATGGCACAGTAAAGGCTCATGCACGTTTTTTTTTACATTGGAAAGTATTCACAAAGGTAACAGTGTTAAATGGTAGCATTATGTCCACAGTAATGCAATTTAGCATCCACTCAGACTGCAGAACCCTCCTCTCAACACCTATCTCTGGAGGCGCCCATAAGATAATTGAATGTCTTTTAAACTGCGGATGATCATTTAACTAGCTCAGTGGTCAAGGCAACAGCCAGCAATTTTGCAATCTGCCATTGTGATGAGCAATCAAATCAACATGTATTTAGTTTAAGTGGCTCTAAATAAAATGCACGCCTTTTAAATGAGCATAGTTATGAAAGTATACGGTGAAATTAAATGCCATTCTCCAGAAAACAAAGCCCAGAGCGCTGTGACAGTTTTGACATAGACAATGCCTTTAGTGACAGGAATAACAAATTAATTGGAACCATAACACATTCTCTCTAAAGGTGAGGTAAACACACCTGACTGTATATTTTTCACCATCAGTTAAATCTCAATTGGATCTAAAAATAAACCCCAAGACATTGAACAGTTTAATGGATTTTGACGTCTCTGCATTATGCTGTCACTCCAGTATAAATGAATCATAACTTTGCTCTGCACCAAGGAATTACCATGCATTTTGAGAAAATGCATTGTGCGCCAAGCTGTGAATTATGATGCGAGATCAAAATAAATGTGTAATGGCTTTGGAGATGCCCAGAATAATTTATTGGGTGGAGATAGTTCCATATTGAAAAGAGAGCCTAAGTGGGATACAGAAGCTCTGTGCACTGACACTGCCCTGAATGTGTTTGAATTCTGAAATGTCAGCGTTAGATAGGCAAAGAATCTAGCCTGTTTACTGAAGCTTGGTAAATGAGGGCTTCATTTGGGATGCAGCAGTATTCAATTATATGGTTATTTATTGATCAGAAACAATATATGTCTGTCTGCAGCATGTAAAGATGAATTCAGAGGATAAAAATAAAGTGTCAGGGAAATTGGCCGATGAAGGATTGCATTTGATCTGGGTGGGAATTCAAGAATGGAGACAGAATACCCCAGTGTTAAAAAAATGGGCCAGAAGTGTATTTGCAATTAAAGTTTTCCACAAAGAACTGTCAAGTGGGATTTAAAATAAGAAAGAAAAAATACTGAAATACACTTGTGAAAAAAATAAGTTTCTGAAATGAGTTGGAAAAAAAATCCTATCGATTGTCACCCATGTTTTTCTTGTTAATAACAGAAGTAATAATTAACAAGAACAAAAAAAGTTGATGTAACTGAAGCAAAAATGCTATTTTGGGTTGGGTTTAGGTTATTTTTTATGCATTGGTGTGACAATTGTTTTATCACTAACTACTGTTAGCGTGACTACAGCTGTTTTGCTAATAGCCAAAAACCTCCTGTCACTAAACTCCGCAAACACGTTAGCCAACTTTTGACCAGAATTGAAACAATCTCAGCAGAAATTTAATCAGCAACTATTTTGATATCAATTAATTGTTTAAGTGTCCAGCAAAAGTGCATCATTATCTGGTCCCAGCTTCTCAGTTGTGAGGATATTCTGTGTTTTGTATCATTGTTTACTGAATATCTTTGGATTTTGGACTGTTGGTCAGACAGAACAAGAAATTCTCTTCTTCTTCTTGTGTTTTAGGAAATTGTGACAGTATTTCACTATTTTCAGAAATTTAATAGACCTACAGAAGCGTAATGCATTCACTTGAGAAAAATTTTTCCCTGTTTTTCTGAGTTAACGAGTTAATTATCTCAGAATTCTGAGAAAAGTTTTCATGAAAAAAAAATTCTGCTCTGTTTTTCTGAATTAATGAGATACCTCAAAATCCCAAGAGAAGCTCTCATTTCTACTTGAGAGCTTGATTTCATGGAAGCAAACATGCCCCGCTTGTTTAGTTTAATCCAGTTTTATTTTGGTTTTGGTTTGAAACATTGGGAGATACTCGTGTCTTTAAGTAATATAGATGGTATTGTTATTATTTGACTTTGTGCAGGCACCTCAGGACAGACAAAAATGTTTCATTAAAGCCCAAAAATAGAACAAACACACCAGACTGCCCACAGAGCTACAGTAAGAGGTTGTTTTTGTTTGCATTTTCCACAAACGGGTACAGTGGGATGACTCGACTTTAGTACTGTTAGAGAGAACATCTGGACCAGTGATCTTTAGGATTTATCTGATAACCTATTGGCAAAATAAAACTTACTACAGGTCAAACATGAGGAAAAAAGCACAATGCACAATGTTCATAAAAGAAAACAGAAAGAACATGAAAGAAAATGCATGTATCTATCTTTCAGGACCTTCGCCTTGCTCAGAGGCCGTCCTTACCGTAATTACACTACTTTAGGTGCAACGAAGTTCAGACGGCGGCTGGCTTGACCACAGTTTGGCACTCGGCGGCTCATGTTACCACAGTCTGGATTTTGAGGTAGCCTATCTCGTTAATTCAGAAAAACAGAGCAGATTTTTTTCCATGAAAACTTTTCTCAGAATTCTGAGATAATTATCTCGTTAATTCAGATAAACAGGACAATTTCTTTCTCAAGTGAAAGCATCACACTTTCATATAGACCAAACGATTAATCGAGAAAATAATTGGCAGATAAATTGTTAGTTGTAGCCCTACATTTGACCCTACTACGACTACTACTAATAATATTGATGATAATAAAACCTAAAATAAAAAAGCTGCCTTCACCCTGTGATGGTCATCTTTCACTGTCTTTTCCACTGGGCTGTCCCAGAGCTTTTTTGTAGAATAAAGTGTGAAACTTTACATCTTCTGCCCCTCTGTTAGCTCATTTACAGGGCTCAGCTGAAGTGTGCTGGGGTGTGTGATGCACCAGCGCACTCACTTTACATCCCCACTGTAAACACTGTCTATTATATTATTCACAACAGTGTCCTCCAGAGAGATGGATCCCGGTGAGACCCCTCTGAATATGGAACACCAGCTATTGTGCTTACCTGCTGCCCCATATCAGCGTGGCCCACAGTGGCCCTTAGATGGTTCTCGTTCAGATCTCTTTAGCTGGGCTGGAGGGTAATCCCTGGGCAGCCGGGGCTTCTCTGTTGTCTCCTGGTTGTTTTCTGTGTAGTTCATAAATTATAGATGGGCCATGTCGAGGGCCATCATGCTGCCTGATCCCTGTCTGTGCTGACAGCTGTATGATGCGCACTGAGTGCAGCAGATTGGGAGCTCAGAGTTTCATCAATAAATATCACTCTGACCCTCACACTTGGCCTCGTGTCAGCGGTCAAGGTAATGGCTTTTTATTATCGTGAAGGGCAGCCCAGCGTGGGGTAGTCTTAAGGTTGCTCGTCCATCTCAGGTCTGGAGACGCAAAGACAGACAGAGAGGGAGAGAGAGAGAGAGAGAGAGAGAGAGAGAGAGAGGGGAGAAGAGTAGCTGGCCTAAAGTTTAAATGGACTGGGCTGTTATTATGTGAAGCTTGAGGATGAGTGTGAATGTGTTGTGTGTTTGACAGTGAACAGCAGGGAGCTTTTGTGTGGTGCTCCAGAGGAAGTAGTGATTTTCATGGACACATTATTGGATTAAATTAACCTTATTAACCAGCTGTGATGAATTCTATTGAGCTTACAGCTTCACAGAGATCTCCAAAGAAATTGTGTGAGTGTGTAAAAGTGTGCGGCTGTTTCTATCTCTGTGTGTTTGTGTTTGATTGCGGAGCCCATCTGTGTGTGTGTGTGTGTGTGTGTGTATGTGTGTGTTAGCTGATGGTTAGCTCTAACTGCCTGGCTCATAGATGACAGGGCTTGAAATGCCATGATTGTGTACTGAAAGCTCAGGCAGCTGTACATGCTGCATGATGTCTTCAGAATACAGGTTTTTAGACAAAACAATATAGAACAGAACAGCATTTTGTCTAAAGTTCATTCATCAAAAAGCTGCATATTTTGAAAAGGGTAAAAGCCCCACACAACCCTGTCAGGGAAGCGCAAAGGCTAGATACTATAGATTACTTTAATCCCCTGCCAGATATAAAAAGGATAATTACATATTTGTGGTGGAGGCTGTGTGGTGAAAAAATCAATACAGCCTTTTTTTGTATGACACTTCATTAGTGTGAAAAAATCTTGAAGCTGAGAAGAACTGCACTGCAATTAAATGGTTCTGCTACCTTAGACTTTGTAATGGCTCTATATTATTATCCAGTTTATTTGAAATAGTGGTTGCACTTGTGGAGTAATTGGAAACCATTGATTATGTACTTTTATGTCTACACTCTTGCACATCATTATGGAGAGAAGCAATAGTTAGTTAGCCTCTCTAATGAAGCACTAATTGCACTAAGTAGGTTAAGATGTTAGTCAAACTGCACTCAACTGAAATCACAGCACAAAGACTTCCAATTAATCTGCATATGCTGACTAGCAGATGTTGTTGTGGATTGCATATCTTGCAGATTTTATTTGCTTTGTGTCTGGTCCTGTTGCGCAAATAGAAATTGTGTTTGTATCAGTCCATTGGCAGCAGATGAAATTGATTGGAAAGAGGCGAAATAAGGGGCGGTGGAGGGAAAAAAATCTAAGGTGATGGAATATAAAGTGGCCACTTTGCTGCTGTTTTCAAAAGGAGGACCATTTGTAACGTGGGTTCCCTCCTGATAATGTCAGCGGTGTAACACTGGCTGGTAATTGTACAGGAATGTCTGTTAACTCTTACCACTGTGTTAACATTTATTTAAGAGTGTGAAGACCTTGCACTTAGTTTAGCCCCTGACATAACTCCAATGTGTCCACTTGTAACGTATATAATACGTTAGGGAAACTGAAATAACAACATTCATGTCATTTTATCAGAGAGCATAGCAGAGAATCACAGGATAGCAGGGATAGAGAGAGAGAGAGAAAGGAGGGATGACACACAACAGAGGCCACAAGCAAGACCTGAAACCACAACATCACAAGCACATGGTGTGTCTCCTAGTAGTCCACTGAGCCATGCATTTACAACCTTAACCTTGGGTATTTCTACAAACCTCTGTGGTGACTACAAATATTATAGCGACATTAATAAAAGAATTACTCAACTGATCGCTAGTGTTTCTAGTTAATTACGTATTACTTACCTGAAAAGCTTTCCCGTCTCAAAAATCTATCACAAGCAGAAAATGTATTTACTTGGCATCTTGCTAAATATCACTTATAGAAATGACAGTGTTTTCCTATTGATTTCTTTTTGAAAATACCCAATTATTTTTGCAGGAATGTATTGAAAACTAAATACGGAATCCATTTAGCTCGGTGCAGAATTTATTGTTTGAAAAAAAAAATGTGATGGATTGTCCATTTGTGCAAATGAATTACCCCGTCTAGATATTAGTGTAACACATTACCCACCGAGGTCATCATGGGAGTTGCAGGCTGCCACCGTCTTTCTGCAGAGTTGATAGCATTGGTGTGGGGGGTCCACATGGACTGCCCGCACACTGTCCCCCATCATGGTCCTCTGTGGTGAGAGTGATGCTGACAGTACACTCCTGGCAATCAGTCAGCTCGCCACCCACCACTATGCGCTATCCGAGATGTGGAGAGCAGGGTCTGTGCTGGTTACAGCTTAAACCCAGCAGCAGCAGGAGGACTTGCCGCCTTTGATCTTTTTCTTTCAAAGGGCTCAAATGCTCACACTATTGTACGCTTGAGAGACACTTCAGCCTTCACTACCCAGGATGAAAAAAATGTAAAAGTGCTGCCCGCTTGTTACAGATATGGAACGGTTCAAATTAAAAATAAACGCGTAAATGGAATTAAATTTCACAATGTTGTCGATCGGTTTAATAAGAGCCATCTGTTGAACGTGTTGAATAGGGTACGTTGGTGTAAACCGGAGTATTAAATGTGGGGTGGAGACCTCTATCAGGACCTCTTATTAACAGAAGCTTGTTCTTGGTGGGATCTTAAGAAATCTCCTGGCTTTATATGGCTGTCTGGGGAGAGGGTCAAACCCTGTAAGCTGTCATTGCACATGAAAGGATTAATGTCATCTTATAAGAAGGGGGGAAAAGCCGTCTTATAGTTATTTATTCTGTTTCATTCACATTCTGCTGGCTCTGTAAAAGAAAAAGGCTAATGTCTGGTCTAATTTGTAGCCCTTTAAATTCCAGACAGAGATTCTTTACATATCTCTGGAGCTCATGGCTCCTCTCGGCGCAGCCTCTCTCCTCCTCTCCTTCTGGGATTCCTCTTAAACCCGACCAATTTACTATCTGAGGCAAAGTGAAGATTTACATGAGTTTGTACTTGAATGGCTCCAACTCTAGCTTCATGCACTAAACACTCCCACTGTAATTACCATTCGTGGATCCTGCTCTCTGATACCTCTCTCTCTCTCTCTCCTC